>NC_056767.1:15095000-15395000 GCF_018687715.1 Carya illinoinensis | reverse complement strand
TTTGCTCGAGCGGAGTGTCGAGCGGACATCGAGCGTTCGATTCTGCCTAAGTTTGCTCGAGCGGCCTGTCGAGCGAACATCGAGCGTTTGACTTTGCCTAAATTCGCTCGAGCGGCCTGTCGGGCGAACATCAAGCGTTCGACTCTGCCTGAATTCGCTCGAGCGGCCAAAAGCTGCCGCTCGAGTGGTATGTACCATAATCCATATTAATCAACAGTTGATAAAATTAGAGCAGAAATTCATGCTTTTAATCAATTAAAATCACAACTTTGATTTATTAATTTTTCCATATAAAACCAATGATAAAGTAATGAAAGAATTAATATATATTGGTTCCAAAAGCATTAAAAATGCAATAATTCAGCCCAATCACACCCTCCAACTAGCATTTTGCTAATCCTTGAGCAAAATAGTGAAAATTAATTGAGATGAATATTGCATAAAGATCGAAATTCAAACAAAAACAAACAAACACAATTCTGAATTCTCACAAAAGTGACACGTTACTACTCAACCCCCAAGGGTTATACCCACCAAGACTATCTCAACAATCTTTCACATAGAATTAAGGCAAATGTCTCAGAACTCAAATGTGTGTGTGGAGCTAGACCGGTTGTGTGTTCCTCATTACTAGCCATGATTTGCCATAGGATTTTTCAACCTTAAGATTAATCATTGCTGATTCTAACTACCTCAAAGCCCAAGGGTCTAGCAGTTTTCACGCCAGCTCTGTTTTTAAAGGTTGGACACTTAACCCCCAAAGTCTTGGGTAACTGTTTCTAGCCCTTTTTACTCAGGAAAATTCACTAAGTTGCCTTTATTCCTTTTCTCTCTTTTTTTTTTTCTTTTCTTTCTTTTTTCTTTTCTTCTTTTCTTTTCATTCTAATCTTTTCAAATCCTTTTCCTTTTTTTTTTTCTTTTTCTTTTTGGCATGGCTCGGTAGTCCTGCAATTTACTTCTCCAGTGTTAAATCAATGAATGGTAAATAAGGAACACTACAAGCGTAAGCATGTGCAAAATGTCCTTCAAAATTTGTCTTTCGTGCTACAAAAATTTTATCAAGTTTCATCTCAATAAGCATAACATCCCGGTGTTTTAAGCCACATATCAACAAAATATGATGCATCAAAAATCATGCTCTATGATGGAAAATAAATCTTCACAAATGATCCTGCTCAACTACTCTACCAAGATGCTTAAATTTCACAAATCTTATTTTTTTTATTTTTTATATATATATTTTTTAAACTGTGCACACATGCTACCCCCAAACTAGTGAGAGACATAGTCCTCAATGAGTCGAACGAAAGAAAAGAAAGTGCATAGAACTAAGCAAGCAAAACAAACAATCAACATGAAATATAAAATCAAAGCAAAAGAACAAATAAAAACAAAGCAAGTAAAGAAAACTGTAAAGAATGAGAAGCAAATCAAAACACTTCCCTGGGGTCGTGCACAAGCAAGATCTCTTCATGTGGATCAAAGACCTTTAGAAATGACTTTAGACGTTGTCCGTTGACAGTGAAGCTATTACCATTCTTCGGATTGACAATGTCTACCGCACCATGAGGATGAACGATCTTTACAATGTACGGCCCACTCCATCGGGATTTCAACTTTCCAGGAAAAATGTGCAAGCGAGAGTTGTAAAGAAGAACTTCCTGGCCAAGTGTGAAATGTTTTGGATGAATTTTCTGATCATGCAGAATTTTCATGCATTCCTTTGCAATCTGAGCGTTGTCATAAGCATTCCACGAGCTTCATCCAATTCATTGATCTGCAATTTTCTCAACCCTGAAGTTTCATCAAGTGACATGTTAACATGTTTTATGGCCCAAAGAGCTCGATGCTGAATATCAACAGGTAAATGACAAGCTTTACCATAAACTAATCGATAAGGAGACATCCCTAGATTTGTTTTAAAAGCTGTCATATGAACCCACAAAGCATCAAGAAGTTTAACCGACCAATCTTTCCTATTAGGCTTGATGATTTTCTCTAAAATAATTTTTATCTCTCTGTTTGCCAATTCAGCTTGCCCATTTGTTTGAGGGTGATAAGGGGTAGAAACTCTGTGTGTGATACCATATTTTTTCACAAGTGTAGAAAATGGTTTATTACAAAAATGAGAACCCCCATCACTTATAATAACTTTTGGTATGCCAAAACGAGCAAACAAAGATTGCAAAAATTTCAGGACAACATGATGGTCATTTGTTTTGCAAGCAATGGCCTCCACCCATTTTATAACATAATCCACAGCTAAAAGAATATATGTGTTTCCAAAAGAAACTGGAAAAGGTCCCATGAAGTCTATTCCCCAGCAATCAAAAATTTCTAAAGTCAGAATAGGGGAAAGAGGCATCATGTCTCTTTTGCTAATGGATCCCAATTTTTGACAAGACTCACAAGCCTTGAAAAAATTATAAGCATCTTTAAACATGGAAGGCCAGTAAAAACCGCTTTGCAAAATTTTTGAAACTGTTTTCTTTGCTAAAAAATGACCACCACATGCACCCATATGACAAAATCTCAAAACCGAAGAAAACTCATCATCAGGAATGCATCTTCGAGTCAATTGGTCCGAACAATACTTAAAAAGATATGGATCATCAAAATGAAAGTGTCGTACCTCAGAGAGAAACCGACGCTTATCTTGGGTGGACCATTCAGAAGGCATTCGCTCAGTCACCAGATAATTCACTATGTCAGCATACCAGGGAGCTCTATCAACCACAAACAGATGCTCATCCGAGAAACTATCATCAAAAGGAAGGCTGACATTTGAATAAGGAGATGATGACAATCTAGAGAGGTGGTCAGCTACCACATCTTCAACTCCTTTCTTATCCTTAATGTTGATGTTGAACTCTTGAAGTAATAGAATCCAGTGAATCAAGCGTGGTTTTGCATCTTTCTTAGCCAACAAATACTTAAGAGCAGAGTGGTCAGTGAAAATAGTAATAGGAGAACCAAGAATATAAGTCTGAAATTTATCAAGTGCAAAAACCACTGCAAGCAATTCTTTTTTAGTAGTGGTATAATTTTTCTGGGCATCATTCAAGGTTCTACTAGCATAATAAATCACAAATGGCCTATTATCCACCCGCTGCCCCAAAACAGCTCCTATGGCATAGTCACTAGAATCTGTCATAATCTCAAAGGGAATGTCCCACTGCGGAGGTTGCACAATAGGTGCAGTGGTAAGCGATTTCTTAAGGGTATCAAAAGATTTTTGGCACTCATCAGTCCAAACAAATTCAATATCATTTTGTAAAAGAGTGCACAAAGGTTTTGCAATAGAACTAAACCCTTGAATAAACCGCCTATAAAAGCCAGCATGACCAAGAAAAGAACGAATATCCCTAACTGTCCTAGGAATAGAAAGTTTAGATATTAATTCAATCTTTGCCTTGTCAACCTTTATACCCTCTGAAGAAACAATATGCCCCAATACAATGCCCTGAGTAACCATAAATTGGCATTTCTCCCAATTAAGTAAAAGATTTTTTTCCTCACATCTCTGGAGAATATGTGCCAAATTATGCAAACAACTCTCAAAGGATTTTTCAAAAACAGAGAAATCATCCATGAATATTTCATAAATATCATCAATCATGTCAGAAAAAATACTCATCATGCATCTCTGAAAAGTAGCTGGAGCATTACACAAACCAAAAGGCATTCTAGTAAAAGCAAAAGTGCCAAAAGGACAGGTGAAAGTGGTTTTCTCCTGATCCTCAGGCGCTACAGCAATTTGATAATAACCAAAATAGCCATCCAAGAAACAATAATATGCATTACCAGCTACTCTTTCCAAAATTTGATCCAAGAAATGGTAAAGGAAAATGATCCTTCCTACTGGCTGAATTAAGTTTTCTATAGTCAATGCACATTCTCCAACCAGTAACCATTCTAGTTGGAATCAACTCATTTTTATCATTTTTAACAACAGTCAAACCAAATTTTTTTGGTACCACTTGAGTTGGACTTACCCACTTACTGTCTGAGATGGGATAAATGATACCCACTGCAAGTAGCTTAAGCACTTCCTCTTTCACAACTTCCTTCATGGTAGGATTGAGCCTACATTGAGCATCACGAACTGGTCTAGCATCGTCTTCAAGATGGATTCTATGGGTACATACAACGGCATCAATGCCTTTGATGTCAGCTATTGTCCAACCAATTGCGCCTCGATGCTTCCTTAATACTTCAATCAATAGGGCTTCATCCTTCTGATTTAGCTTTGAGGAAATCACCACAAGAAAAGTGCCTTCTTCAGGACCAAGGAACACATACTTTAAATCTTGAGGAAGTGGTTTCAGTTTCAACTGGGGAACTTCTTCCTCTGAAGATTTAAGCATGTCTGGTGGTGGTAGAGCTTCAAACTGGGGTTTCCATCTTGCTCCCGCAAATTGTACTTCAAGTGGTAACGAAGAATCTGCAAAACAATCAAAAAAATCAAAGTCATCTTCATTGATATGATCAATTTTCTCATCAAGGAAAAATTCAGGTGTTTGAAAAATATAATCATCATCAAAGAAGGGAGAAGTTGAGCAAATAAAATCTGTTGGTGTCAAACTCTCCACAGCATTCAAATCACTTGTGTCATCAAAATGTGCTGGCATCTTGCAAGCGTTGAAAACGTTCAACTCAAGTGCCATGTTCCCAAAGGTAAGCTTCAAAACTCCACTTTTGCAATTGATCAATGCATTTGATGTAGCTAGAAATGGTCTTCCTAGGATGACAGGAGCTTGATAAATAGTGGAGACTGGCTGTTGCATGTCAAGAACCACAAAATCCACTCGGTAGTAGAATTTGTGTCCACCTGGACCAACACGTCCTATACAATACCCCTCGGTACCTTAACTGATCTGTCAGCCAGCTGTAGCATGATGAGGTCTTTTTCAGCTCACCCAATCCCAACTGCTCATATACTGAGAATGGTAGCAAGTTCACACTACTCCCCAAATCAAGTAAAGCTCTCCTAATGCGTGATTCACCAATCATAATGGAAATGTTGGGAGAGCTAGGATCTCTAAACTTCTGAGGAGTCTCGCTCAATATCAATGCACTAACTTGCTCCGTTAGGAAAGCTTTCTTCTTCACATTCAGCTTCCTCTTCACTGTGCACAAGTCCTTCAAAAATTTTGCATATGAAGGCACTTGTTGTATGGCATCCAAGAGTGGAATATTGATCTTCACTTGCTTGAAAATCTCTTGAATCTCCTTGTGATACTTGTTCTTTTGGCCAGTTGCCAATCTCTGAGGATAGGGAACCACAGGTTGGTATCCCTTACTAGTCTCTACATCTGCACTCACAGGCTTCTTTACCTCTGGTCTCACTACCTCTGATTCTTTCTCAACTTTATCAGTCTCTGTTACATCTTCAGGTGTAGGACCAACTTCATGTGTGTCTATAGGCATCTCTGGTTGGGGAACTTCCTTCCCACTTCTCAAAGTAAGAACTTCCTTCGCTGTCTCAATAACATCCCCTGAGACATTATGCACTTGCTGCTGTTGTTGTTGCTCAGACCCACCTTCTTGAAATACTGGCATAATCGGGCAGTCTTGGGTCTTATGGTTTGAATCAGCACATATAGAACATGCCTCTACTACTTTCACAGCCTTCACTTTTTCCATTTCCATGACCTCTAGTCTTCTAGTCAATGCAACTATTCGGGCTTGAACATCAGTGTCTTCTTTAAGCTCATATCTACCCCCTCCAGAACTAGCCCTCAGTGGCTGTACTGCTAATGGAACTCGATCAGTACCAGTGTTCCACTATTGTGCGCTCTCAGCAAGGTAGTCAAAAAATGATAGTGCTTCATCAGGTTTCTTGCTGAAGAACTCCCCATTGCACATTGTCTGAACAAACTGCTTGCATTCTGGAGTGAGACCAGTGTAAAAATAGCTCACCAATCTCCAAAATTCAAAACCATGATGTGGACAAATGTTCACCAAATCTTTAAATTTTTCCCAATTGGCCTGAAAGGTCTCATCAGGTCTCTGATTGAACTGGCTGATTTGCTCTTGCAAAAACTGAGTTCTTTGAAAAGGAAAAAATTTTTGTAAGAATTCACGTTGCATATCAAACCAACTAGAAATAGAATTAGGTCTCAAAGAATTAAACCAAATCTTCGCTTTATCCTTTAAAGAGAAAGGAAATAAACGAAGTCGAATGAATTCATCAGTAACAGCCCTAGTGATAAAAGTAGTGCAAACCAACTCAAAATCTGTCAAGTGCTGGTAAGGACTCTCAGAATCCATCCCGTAGAACTGAGGTATCACTGACATCATGCCATGCTTAATAGAGAAATTAGATGCATTTTCAAGTAAAACAATGCATGAAGGTGTAGTGGTGCGAGTGGGTTGCAAATAATCCTTAAGAGTGCGTGGTGCGGGTGCAGCCATGTTTTCTGGTTCAATTTCAATTTCCTCACCTGACTCACTAATAGAAAAGACAGAAGAGCTATCTATCTCCAAACTGTGTATACTACTCTCAACACTCGATGTGACTCTATGCAACCTATTTGAACTGTCCCTCACCCATGACATGAAACATCAGTTTAAAGAGCATAACAAAAATAACGAGTTTAAATTTAAGCTAAAATACTTTTCCCGGCAACGGCGTCAAAAACTTGACTCACTAAAAAATGAGTAGCACTAAAGCTATCCCAAGTGCAGGAAGATGTCGTGTAATAATTAGGAATAAATTCCTAGATCGTCTCCTCAGGGAAAGTTACTTAGAAATCAAACTCGTTGAAAAAGGTAAAAAACTTCACAAAGAGAAAATAAAATGATGGTATGTGCAATGGATGTGAGAGGACACTAGTCTTGGACTAGATTCATATTTTTGGATTTTGATTGTCGGATCGGAATGTAAAGGACTAATAGATTAAACTCAGAAATTAACAAAACTAAATTAAGAATTAAACTAAATTAGGAAGTAATTGACAAAACATGCACTGAAAATTGAAAAGCCACAAAATCAATGTTCTAGGGTTCATCATTGTATTCAAATCACAAATTCTCAAATTAAACCACCGTAATTGTAATCACTATCAAAATGAAAGCTTAACGAAACGATAAAAATAAATAACATGAATTAAATGAATAACAAATAAATTACTCAAACGTCTAAATCAAAATTCTCCAAAATAATTCAGAAACTCAAAACTAAAATGAAATAGCAAGTAGGGAATTGAAAAGATCAAGCCAATTGAATGGAGATGAAGATTCGAAGCGGTGGAAGAGGCTGAGCTGCAGTGGCAATTGGACCTCTCAAGGAGTTCTTCAATCTGCTGCAGTGTGAGCGAATGATCCAGTGGAAATTGTGTAGCTGCGTGAATGATTGATTGTATGAATCCTCCTCTCCGAATCTGAATGAAAATCAAAGGAAAAATGAATTCTAAGTGTTTCTCTACTCAAAACCGAGTTTTCCTGTCGAGCGGCCTGTCGAGCGAACATCGAGCGTTCGACTCTGCCTGAATTCGCTCGAGCGGCTAGAAGCCGCCGCTCGAGCAGTATGTACCATAATCCATATTAATCAACAGTTGATAAAATTAGAGCAAAAATTCATGCTTTTAATCAATTAAAATCACAACTTTGATTTATTCATTTTTCCATATAAAACCAATGATAAAGTAATGAAAGAATTAATATATATTGGTTTCAAAAGCATTAAAAATGTAATAATTCAGCTCAATCAACCACCACACACACACTTCAAGCAAAAGCAACCACACCTTCCAGCAATTAAAACAACCCAACCAGCCAATGCATACTAGCCTAAACAACCACATATAACAGCCCAATTCACTTTATAACAACCACATATAACAACTCAATTCACATTGACCGGGCACTAATTCTGAAAGCAGTTTCTAATTTAATTAAGTTAAATAGACCAATTCACATTTAACAAAAAGAACATGGTTGAAGCAGAGACCTTTTCCCGAAAGCAAATGAGACATACGATAGTTACTAATCATTAGATTTTGCTTCAAGAAAAAGAAGGTCAATAGAATGAGTAGAATAATCATAGTGAACTGAATTAAAAACCAACAATGCAGTGAAATAAAAGAACAATTCCCTGACTAGTGGCAATTTACCCCACAATACCTTTGGGGCACTTCAACCCTCAAAAGCTAACACATAACAAGAGAGAAAACTAAGGCAAATAAAGGGAACCTACTCTTAGTGGTGCAGTGGAATATTCATGGGTTGTTAGCATTGGGGGCCTCCATTAGGTCTCACCATCTCATGGTGGAATATTCATAGCAAGGGAGGGACGGTGTTGTCGGCTTGATGGAGGTGTTGGGGGTGAGTGTGGGTGGATCGATGGTCCTGTCGCCTTGATGGAGGAGCTATGGGTGACCATGGTGTTGTGCCATGGAGGTGGTGGCAGAGGTCTAGTCTAGAGATAGAGACATGGAAGAGAATGGAAGGGAGAGAGATCTAACAGAGGGAGAGTCAAATCGAGAAGGATGAGTGGTGTTGCATGGTGGTGGTGGTGCGTCTATGATGGAGGTTGAGAGAGAGAGAGAGAGAGAGAGAGAGAGAGAGAGAGAGAGAGAGAGAGAGAGAGAGAGAGAGAGAGAGAGAGAGAGAGAGAGAGATTTCAATTTTTTGAGAGGGAGAGGGGGGGAGGATACGACATTTGGAGGGAGGGGGAGATAGAAGAGAAGAAATATGGGAGGGAATTAGGGATCTAAGTGATTGAAGGGTGGAAATTTTTTTTTTTTAATAACAACAGAAATATCATTAATCTAAGGTAATAATGATTACAGAAAATCATCAAGCCATACGACTTGTGAAATACAGTCTGGAATACAATCCCACCAAATAGCGATATTATCAATCCTAGAAACATTCTGAGCCTGCATGTGCGCTACCTGATTACCCTCCCTATAGACATGGGAAAATTCACAACGTTCAAAACTGCAAGCAAGGTTTTTAGTTTCTGAATATAACCCCCCAAGCATAGAGTGATGCATACTATTATTCTAGAGAGCTTCAATACATAACAAACTATCACTCTCCACCATAAGCTTGGGAATTCCCATAGTAACACACAATTGAAGACCTCAGAAAATAGCCATTAATTCTATAGGTTCTGAACCATCCATCTCCACTTTAGCTATACTAACAGCCATTATCATCATGCCTGAATGGTCCCTCAAGATAGCTCCCACACTAATTCTGCCCAAACTAGAAAAAACAACCCTATCAAATTTAATTTCAACCAACCTGGACCAGGGAGTTTCCATCTATAATGAAGACACAGGTCCCTCGTCGGCTTCTGTCTCTAACTGAAACTGCGCAACATAACCAAAGCATGGTCTGCAACATGCTTGGGATGGAGTACTACCTGATCATGCACAAACTTATTTCACAAAAACCAGAAACTCCAGCCCAAAGCAAAGAAAATATAAAGGTCATCATGCATAGGTTTTTCATAGAGATCCATAGCCATATCCAAAACAGTATGATTACTATGAAATCGAAAGCTAGGAAAATAAGTGGATAAGAGATCATGAATAGAAGGACAAGTCGTAATAGTTTCGGGGTAGACATACACAGTTTGCAAGTGGCATCAGATAAGACATGTTTCTGCACTAAGTTGGTCCCCGTAGGTAGCCCATTTTTGCATGCACGCCAGGCAAATTTTTTTTATCTTATTTGGTACCTTCATTTTCCGTAAATGCTTCCAAAGGAGATTCTACCCGTGTCTAGTTGAAGAATGAGGAAGAGAAATGCCCAGCACATCATGAATGACCCGATAACAACTTTTAACACTAAAAAGCCCATTTCTTTCATGTGACCACACCCTGCGATCTTCCATATCAACTGAATATAATTGCACCTTAAGAACACTGTGCACCACATTTGGATCGAGGAGAGCCCTAGGCTTGGTTATATCCCATGCTCTTTCATTCTGTAGGAACAACAAATGGACTGAAGCCATACAATCTTCCTCCCGCGCCACTACCCCTTCAGCAACAAGTGACTTATGCCCAGGAATCCACTGATCTGTCCAGATATTTACAGCTAAACCATTCCATATTCTCCACTTGCAACTAGCCACTAGCCATTTCATCACCTCCCAAAAACCCTTCCAAGTGTAAGAGGGACAGCGACCCAAACTAGCGTGCATGAAAGTTGTATGAGGAAAGTATTTAGCCTTAAGTATTCTGTGCAGTAAGAAGTTTTAATCTTCAAGTAAACGCCAGCCTTGCTTTGCCAATAAGGCTAAATTAAAACTTTGCAAATCTTTAAAGCCCATCCAACCTTGAGATTTCCTTTGACATAACTTCTCCCAACGCAACCAATGAATTTTCCTCTCACTCCCCTTTTGTCCCCACCAAAATCTAGACATCATCCCCTCCAAGTTAGAACATAAACTAGAAGGAAGGAGAAAACAACTCATGGAATAAGTTGGAATGGATAAGGCTACAACTTTCAATAAAATTTCCTTTTCATCTTGTGGCAACAACTTTTCCTTCCAAGACTGTAATTTGTTCCAAACTTTCTATTTAATAGACTCAAATGCTCGAGCTTTGGACCTCCCAACAATAGGTGGTAGCCCAAGGTACTTTTCATGCTACTGAATTTCTGAGTGAGACAACAAACTCTTAATCTCAGTCTCCTTGTAGCAGCACTAACATTACCACTAAAAACAATAGCAATTTTTTCCCTATTGATTTTCTGCCCCGAGACAGCTTCAAACCTCTCCAACACCTGCTGAATCTGCCTATTCTCACTTGCATTTGCCTAACAAAACAAAAGACTATCATCCCCAAAAAGAAGATGATCAATGGTAGGGGCCCCCCTACCTATTCGCAGTTCAGAGATAGACTTGTCCTGTTGAGCAATATTTAAGAGAGAAATTAAACCTTCGGTATAGAGTAGAAAGAGATAAGGGGATAGCAGATCCCCTTGACGCAACCCTCTAGTTCCTTAGGACCCTTAGGCTCCTCATTTATTAACATAGAAAAGGAAACCGAGCGAACACAACACATGATCAGCTCCACAAAACGATGATGAAACCCCATAATCTCCATAACAAATTGTAGAAAGCTCCATTCAACCTAGTCGTAGGCCTTACTCATATCAAGATTTAATGACATATAGCCCTTTTTCCCAAACCTTTTTTGTTTGAGGTAGTGTACCAACTCATATGCAATTAAAACATTATCCGAAATAAGGCGCTCAGGAACAAAAGCACTTTTGCTCTCACTAATGACACTTGGTAAGACAATTTTTAGTTGATTAGAAATGACCTTTGCAACAAGTTTATAAACCAAGTTACACAAGCTAATCAGACAATAATCACCCATTTGAGCAGGATACTTCTTTTTTCGTATAAGTGGAATATGAGTGAGATTAAGAGAAGTAGGGAAAGAACCTGAATGCAAAGCTTGAAGAACTACCGAGGTTACTAAATCCCCAACAATATGCTAATATTTTTGGAAAAACATAGGTGACATGCCATTGGGGCCAGGGGCTAACATAGAATCCATTTCAAATAGAGTGGCCTTGACCTCTTCAGCCTGGAAGTCTCTCGTGAAATCAACATTCTTTTCCGTAGTGACTTTCCTAGAAAAAGGTGCAAGGAAATCCATAGAATGACCAGAGACAGTAGGAGAAGAGCTAGTAAAGAGAGTTTGAAAATACTCGAGGACTACTCGATCTCTATGAAGTCCTTCTTGCCACTACCCCCTCTCATCCTGGATTTGAAAAAAGCCACTCTTCTATCACCTCTGAGATGCTTTCATATGAAAATAAGTAGTATTATTATCCCCTTCCTTAAGCCAAACTGCCTTAGAATGTTGTCGCCACAGAATTTCATGTCGTTCTAACCAACATTGCACCTAATTGCGCGTTAAAGTAATAGCTTTAGGATCAACTCTAGCATGGTTAGAATCATACAGCAGTTGCAAATTGCTTTGTGCTTTTACAAGCTGAGTTTGGACATTACCAAAAGAGTGCCTGTTCCATTACCCCAAATGAGTCACACTGTCTTTAATCATCGCAGCTACTGAATTCAAATCAGACTAAGTAGAAACTCTGCCCCAATCACTTGTAATAATCTCCTCACAAGCAAGCTCACCCACCCACATGGCTTCAAACATAAAGGGCTTTTGAATCATTGAAGATGCAACTTCACCCTCCAACGTTACTCAAATAGGTAAGTGAGCAGAATAGGCAACCACTCCATGTGTAACCCGAGCTTGAGGGAAGTAATCCCACCAGGTGAAGTTGACCAAAAATCTATCAAGTCGTTCACTAACTTGGTATGAAAGAGCCCTTTGATTACAACATGTAAACTTGGGACCCAAGAAGCCCAGGTCACGTAGATGACATTCCTCAAGAACGCCTTTAAAAGCCGATAATTGCTGATCAGGTCACGGCTTACCCCCTCTCTTCTAATTTTGGTAGAACAATTCATTGAAATCACTCATAACCAACAAGCCTTCCCAGGTTGCCACCAAGTTAGCACCTTTCTTGTTTATTAACATCTTAAGCCTGCTCCTGGAATGACCCAACCTCTAATATTGCAGTAGAAAATTGTGTCAGTCATAAATTCACTTTTTGAGCTTGGGTGTGAACCCTTTGTGATTTCCTCAATGCCTTGTCCTCCACCAAGATTCCATCATTAAAGGAATTTCTCCTTCCTCTTGAGTCAAAGAGTTGCCAAGAGCCAGCTCCCTTTGATGGTTTCCCTGTATGTCATTCCTTATAAGGGGTTTAAAAAGGCACCCTTATTTCCTTCTGAGTTGTTACCTCGATGGATTGAGTAGCTGCCAGTTCTTCATCATGCCAAACCACTCTTCATCACTGGACACGACTTGTTTTCCATCACCAGGAAGTGCATCTTGATCAGAGGCCTGAGCTTCACCAATGACAATTTCCCCAACCTGATCCATCAACGTATTTGCACTAGGACCAACCAAACCCAAGTTTTCAACCACATTGTTTTCTGCAATAGCACCAATTTCATCAACTTGATCACTCTTTCCAGAAATAACAACATCACTTTGCTTCCTTTCCATGAGATCAATTACTCCTTCAACAACGTTTTGTACCCTTACAACCACTGCCTCCTTGGGGCCCGAAGTCTCGCCTACCATTTTAGACACTTTTCAAACTTGTTTTTCTTTCAGTTTTCCCTTTTCCTTATGCTTCTCACCCACCCTATAGACAACAGCAGTATGCCCTTAAGGGAAGCACTTCGTACAATAAAATCCCAGTTTTTCATAGTTAACTTCCTACCATATACAAGTCGTTGGCGATACCACTATAGGAAAACCTTTCACTGGCTCCATGGTTAAATCCACCTCCACGCAAATTCTAGCCCATGTTGCTCTTGTCCGATTGATGGTTGCATTGTCAGTGCCTAGGTAATGGCCAAACCGAGTTGCAAGGATTTGGAGACAATCCCGTCTATATAAGATTTGGGGTCAACCATTCCTAGATTTTGAAGAGATGCATCCCTTGGCTTCATCTATGCCTCAGTTCTTGGTTATTTAGATCCCAATCAATAAGGGCTATTGGACTAAGAGTTTTTCTCCTTGAATTACCCAATGTATACTTGTGGAAAACTCCTTGCCGAGGAACTGTGCACCCACCGGGGAAAACTCCTTGTTGAGTTTTTCTCCTTCAATCACCCACTGTATACTTGGTTTTAATTGCTTTGTCATTACATTAGAAAATCCAAGAAATAAATATGGAGTATTGTCTATGGCTCTTTGATAACCATTTGTTCATTCTAAAAGGTATGATGGTTATACTTAGATGAACTTGTTGGATTTTGATGATGAGAAGTTTTGGGTTCAAATGCATAACCTCCCACTGGGTTATATCAACAGAAGGATGGGAGGGCAAATTGGAAGCTCAATTAGAAAGGTAATAAAGGTAGATGTCCAAGAAGATGGACTGGCGTGGGGTTGCTTTTTTAGGGTGAAGATTGAGTGTGAATTGAAGAAACCAATGGCAAGGGGGAGAACCAGGAATGTAGAAGGAGGAAGAATATTGGTGCCACTATAGTAGGAAAAGCTACCAAAAATGTGCTTTCGTTGTGGGAGAATTGTCCTTAGAAAGTAGGGATGTAGGAGTGGGGAGCTTGGAAATTCCTAGAGGTGGACTAAGAATTCTTAGAGGACTGCAGTAGAGAACGACGACTGTAAATTGGAGGTGGACTAAGAGGAAGGGGAAACAGAGCAATAGGAGGGTTGACTTTGGTGTGATGCCTTAGAGGGAGAAGGAGGGTCAAAGAGAGAATGGAGCTCAGGAGTCAAGGGAGGAGGTGAGGATGACGAAACAAAAGATGGGGGAGGATGACGAACTAGGGGTTGTTGGATCGAAGGAGAATGGGCTTTCGGGTGGTTCAAAGTGAGTAGGCTTGGATCACTATAATACAAGTTCATGCAACAGTACTCTTGCCAAATAGACAGAGAGGACACCGGATAATACATCTTCATCAAGCCTAATCCAATTAGATCTAATCACTGGAGAAGAAGCGATTGTGAGCTCCATTGACTAAGGGAGAAACAAAGGGGGTAAGCAGAGCTACTGGAAGAGAAGAGCTCAAGGGAGGATCTCGATAGGTGAGTTATTTCATCTCCATCTCTGTCTAAACGAGCTTTTGATCACTTGCATGGGGAGTTTTCGCTGCGGGTTGCTGAGAAAAAAGCTAGGAATGAAGATGGGAAGGACTTTGTTTTGCAGTTGTGTGAGGCGACGGCTATGAGGCAGCCCCGCTTGACATTATGAAAATCATAAGTTGGAAATACCGAGGGCCTGGGAACCCTCAAACAGTTCAAGATCTTTACCCGATGGTAAAGGATAAGCACCCCCAATTGGTGTTATTAATGGAAACTATGGTTAATGTAGGGAGGTTGGAGTGTTTGGAAGGCAGGGATGTATAATGGATGGTTGCTTTGTAGTAGAACTAATTGGTAGGAGAGGGGGCCTACCTTTATTTTGGAAAAGTGAGAATGAAGTGGAAGTATTGAATCATTTTCAGTTGCACATAAACTTGTTAGTCAAGGGTGAGGGGAATAGAAGGGAGTGGGTTTTCACAGGGTTTTATGGGCACCTTGATACTGGAAAGAAGAAGTATTCATGGAATTATTGAGTATTTTAAAACCTATGGATTACATAGCATGGTGTGTGGTCAGGGATTTTAATGAAATTTTATTTCAGTTAGAGAAGGTTGGGGGAAGACAGAGGGTTGAAAACCAAATGTGTCAGTTTCGAGAGGTGCTTGAGGAAACAAAGTTTGTTTGATCTAAGTTGTAATGGTGGATTTTTCAAATGGAGGAATAAGCATTAAGACCATACATTTACAAAGGAAAAGCTAGATAGGTGTGTGGCAAACAACCTTTGGAGATAAATGCTTAAGGAGGTAAGGGAGTAGGGGCTTGTAGGCAAATACTAAAACCACATTCCTATTCTATTATCTATGGTTGGGTTCGACTTTTTGCAGAGAAGAAGGAAACTTGCCTAGAAGCTTTGCAAGTTCATGTGACAAGGGCTATGACTGACCTCTTACACAGAGAGTTCATAAGAGGGGAAGTGGAGGAAGCCATGAAACTAATTGGTTCCTTGAAATCCCCAACGCATGATTGGTTTGGGGCTTGCTTTTACCAAGCTTATTGGAGCATTGTAAGAGATTATGTGTGTGCTGAAGCTCTTAAGTTTCTTAATGGTGCAGGCATGGATAAGTCTCTGAACCATACTTATGTTCCTTTAGTCCCCAAGGTAAAAGACCCCAAGATAGTTAATGACTTTAGGCCTATAAGTTTGTGCAATGTGATGTATAAGGTTATAGCTAAAACCCTTGCCAATAGACTAAAAGTGGTGTTGAACGATGTAATTTCCAAAAGTTACAGTGCTTTTATTCTAGGGAGACTCATATCTTACAACATTATTGCTTCTTATGAAATCCTTCATTCAATGAAAATGAGGCAGACAGATAGTATGGCTATAAAGTGGGTAGTATGGCTCTAAAGCGGGTAGAGTGGAAGAAGAAGAGTGATATTCTGGAGTTGTATGAAAGGGCCTCTGGAAAAAGTTTAAATAAACAAAAAAACTACCTTGTTTTTCAGCCCAAATGCAAAAGCTTCTGTGAAGGAAATGATAGTAAAGGAGACAGGGGCAAGGTTGCAAAATAATTGTAAGAAGTATTTGGAACTGCCTATTATGGTTGGAAGATCTCGATACACCACTTTTAGAGGCATCAAAGATAGAGTATGGCAAAAGATAAGTAATTGGAAAAAGCAATTCTTGTCACCTTTGGGGAAGGAAGTTTTGTTGAACGCTATCATTCAGGTTATTGCAAATTATAATATCAATGTTTTTAGACTACCTAAGAAATTGTGCAAGGAAATTGTATCTTCCATGGCTAAGTTTTAGTGGGGGTATAAAAACAATGATCATAAGATCCAATGGAGAAGCTGGTAAAAGATTGGGATGTCTAAAGCTGAAGGGGGTTGGGTTTAAGAGAGCTAGAGAGTTTTAACAATGCTATACTAACAAAGCAGTGTTGGAGTGTTGACAAGTCCTCAATCCTTTACAGCAATGGTTTTGAAGGATAAATACTTTAGATCTTTGAAACTTTTAGAGGCTAAGCTATGCCATAGACCGTCGATGATGTGGAAAGGTTTATGGAGCTTTTTGGAGTTACTTAAGGAGGGACTTGTGTGGATAGTAGGCAATGGTTATAATATAAGGATATCGGGAGACATTCCAAAACCTTCATTTTTTTTTGTATTCAATCCACAATCACAATGTTAAGTGGTCTAAGGTGAATGAACTAGTTGATGCAAACTGTGGAGCCTGGAAAGAAGATCTGGTTAAAACAATTTTGAAAGAATAAGAAGCTGAGATTGTCTGCAGCCTTCCTATCAATCAAACTGGTCTAAAGAATGGGTTATTTTGTGTTAAAAGTGCTTATCATCTTAACACATATAGGAAGAGAAGGGATAAAGGGGAGTCCTTAGAGGGGACTACAAATGGTTGGAAGATGTTATGGAATCTGAATGTGCCGGGTGTAGTGAAATTATTTTTATGGAAAACTCTTAATGAAAGTATACCAACAAGGAAGAATATGGCTCCCAGAAAGGTGGTGGAAAACCCTTGCTGCCCTGTGTGTGAGTCAGAAGAGGAATCTACTTGTCATGAGTTATAGAGCTGCAGAGGAGCTACAGATGTGTGGGTAGAACAGTTCATTTATAGAAGTGGTTTAGTAGAGGTGAAGTTATATGAGGTTTGGGATAGGCTGGTGACCAGAGTATCTAAGGGAAAATTGGAGTTGGTGGTAGTAGTGATGAGAAGGATATGGTTGAGGAGAAATGCTTTTCTCTTTGAAAAGAAGTTTGCGGGACCGGATGTGATATCTAAACAAGAAGAAGATATTTTTGTAGAGTTCCAACAAGCACAGAGCAAACCTGCGAGGGAGATAGTGGGTAGTGCAGGAGCAAAAAAGGGGGGCGGATGGAGGCCACCAATTGAGAGCCATGTGGAAGTGAACTAGGATGCAGCATTAAATTCAAAGGAGGAAAGGATGGGGATTGGAGTAGTTATCAGAGATGCTCTAGGTGAAATCTTGGTTTCCTTATGCAGCTCAAAGGGGAGGGTTAGCAATCCTATTATAGCCGAGCTTCATGCATTATGGAGAGCTTTGAAGTTATGTGCAAAGCTAGACTTTCAGAAAGTAGTCTTTGATGGTGATGCATCGGCAGTTGTAAAGGCTGTAAATAGTGAAGAGGTAAGTTGGGAGTGGTTTGGACCGGTGATAGAAGATATAAAAGGGGTTACTCATAATTGACCAAATTGAATAGTACAACATACATATAGGGAATGTAATAAAGTAGATGAGGAAAAGGTCTGGATAGAAAGTGGTCCAGCAGGGATACATAGTTTTGTTACATAGAATAAATTGTTTATTGTTGATCGGTTAGTAATACAAAAAGTATGTTTTTTTCTAAACAAAATAAATAAATAAATGAAGAAGAAGAAGAAGAAGAAGAAGAAGTTTCATGTTGCTTCTCTTTTTTAAATGCTGGTCTGGTTGGTTTTGTCTTGGTGCCATGATGTCCATCCCATTACATAAATATGAGATATAAATGTTGACGTGGTCAGGTGTCTAATTACAATTGATGTTGTACTTGTGATACCCCGTTTTTATCTGTATTTTCACTGAAGGGTTGCTTTTAATTTGAATAATATATTAGTTTATTTATTTTAAATTAATGTGTTTTAATTGGTTTTTAATTTATTTGAGGTGGTGTTTAATTTATTTTAGTCGTTTTACAGTTTTTAATATCGTTTTCGGCGGATCTGTTTTTGGTTTCTGGAGTGAGGATTGGACCTCATTTCTTTTCTTTTCTCTTTTTCTTTTTTCCTTTTCCTTTTTCTGTTTCTTCTTTTCTTCTTTTCTTCCTTTTTTCTTCCTCTTTTCCTTCCCGGTTTCTCTCTCCCCGCGCAGCACTTCTCTCTTTTCTCCTTCCCATCGCCGCCCCTTTGACCGCCCAGTTCTCTGCTGTCCGACCACTGTTTAGTACACCACCACCACCATTTTCTTCCCCTTCTACCAGAGATCATCCCCACCAATTTTCAGAGCCATCAGACTAGCCGTTAGCCTCCGAGAGCCGCCGGAAGTCGCTGCACCTGCTCTATTTTTGCCCCTGTTGCCGGTTGCTTTCGCAGCCCAGAACCGCCGCTCGCCGGTGGAGTGGCCTACACCACCCACCCAGTTTTCTTCCCCTCTCACCGGTGAACATCCCCACCAAGTTTCACCTCCATCCGAGCCACCGTTAGCCACCACGAGCTCCTCCAAGCCATACGGTTTTTCACCGTTTCCGGCGCCGTCGCACTACCTCCGGCCACCATCTCTTCACAGCTTCTTCCCCTACCTCTTGCTTACCTAAACCACCCATTTCCAACCTCGATCCGTTGCCGGAGCAGCTCCCACAAGCTCAACTCCGTTCAGCCCCTTTTTGGCCTTTGACCGTCATTTCCACCACCACCCACGCCAAAACTCATTTCCCTTAGTTTCATAAATATTTCAAAGCCATTCCCTATCAATCCCAAGCCTTGGTTTGTCCCCGTTCAAAAGTGGATATTTTACAACCCACGGCCACAGTGTAAATTACACTGTTACGTTGCTTTTTCTCCACCGTTTGCAACGCCACGAGCTTTCAAAAAATACCATATAGCGCTGTAAGTATTTTTCAAACTCTACTTTTGATTTAAATATATTTTACTCATTCAATAAATATTTATCTGTTGGTTGGCTGATTCCGGACTGAGTCCGAGGAGTTCGGGGGTCGGATTGATGGAGGTCGGAGTTGCTTGTTTTATTGATATTTACATGGTGCGTGCGCGTGCATTTTATTTAATTTGAGAAAAATCTGTTTTATTGGCATAAGTGGATTTTCGGGTGTGTGTGTATCACGACCCCAAGCCGGGATGGAGTATTATCTCGGTGGAGCTCCTCTGGTCACTCGGGAGTGGAATAAACTGAGTGACGTCCCCTGAGTTGTCGCTGGGCGACAACGGGAGCGGGGGCTAAGGGATGCTTGGCTACGAACTCGCCGGGCGTGGAACCGGGCATCGCTCTACGGATTAATTGGATAATGGTTTGAGATGGATATGGGCCAAATGTGACTTTTGGCGTGATATTTGGAAAGGGTTTGTTTTTGGGCCAAATGGGATTTTTGGCGTGTGTGAAAAAATATGATTTTATGGGTTTTGCACATTGGCATCACTTCATGCATATTGTTTGAGTTCTATATGTTTTTATTTGGTGGTGTTTGGATTTTACTTACCTGCGGCACCATTTTGGTTCTGTAGATTTTGGTGCAGAGATCGAGGATGAGGAGGAGGAGGCTGAGCCCGAGGACACGGCTCCGCCGGAGTTTTGAGTTGAAGTTGTGCTTTGTAGCTGTTTTTAAAACTATATTTGTGTTATGTAATATTTTATTTATGTATGTTTTAAACAGCTTTGTGTTATATTAAGAAAAATTATGGACTTAGTTATATGACTTTGCTATCCGCTGCGTGTCCTTTCTTGCACATTTGTTGTTTTTGCATACATTTAGCACATGTTGTTAGGGTGGTGACCCGTGATGTCATCATCCGGATGTCTCAATTTTCCCGTGTCCGTGCGTGGGGATTTGGGGGCGTCACAGTACTCATAAAAAGAAA
Organism: Carya illinoinensis; assembly: GCF_018687715.1. Classification (NCBI taxonomy): domain Eukaryota; kingdom Viridiplantae; phylum Streptophyta; class Magnoliopsida; order Fagales; family Juglandaceae; genus Carya; species Carya illinoinensis. The sequence goes on along the minus strand of NC_056767.1, from coordinate 15,374,780 downwards.
AGATATGCAATTTATTTTTTTAAAAAATTGATAAATAATTTCTTTAAATAATAAATCTCAAATTTTTTAACAGAAATGGATTACGTACTTTAGTATTATATCTAGCATTACTTTCAAAAAAAAAAAATAACAAAATATTATGCATATTTATATTTAGTCATTATGAAAAATTATAAAAAAAATGAAAAAAATTGTATAAATTTTTTTAGAAATAGGATTTTTGTAAGTATGGAGTACTATGCATTTTTTTTAAAAAAAAGTAAACAAATCTATAACTCACATAAGAAAAAAATATATATATTTAAAAAATTTGAGCTGCCTTTCCAAAGTTAGCCTAACGTCTGGATCGAGGAGGTTCCATCAATGTTCGTCACCCTTTCTAGCTTCTTTCCCACTCCCAGTTGTAGAACTCGCCCGAAGCCAAAAACCATATTGGGATCGAGTCTCGTCTGACATCTGCTTACCCGCAATCAACTTTGAACATCTCCTCTTCTAATGTTTTGTAGTTCCACAAAGGAAGCGGAACGTCAGAAGGCATTCATATGTGAATGAAATCCACATATGCTTATCAACAATTTTCAATAACTTCCCCCTTAATAGAGGTTTGGTGATATCAACTTACACTCTTACTCAAAGAAACTTATCCTAGCCGAAGCCCTTCTTGTCAGTGTTGACCATGTCCACCATTCCTATGGCGGAGCCTATTTGTTCACATATTTCCTTCGTCATCTAGAACAAGTCTGAGTTGAATATAATATCTTTTGGGGGAGTACCACTGTCAAATTCTTGCAAACAGACCAGTAGTCTATCAAAAGACAAGGGGTACTTTTTCCTTATCAAGTTCACATTGAAACTCCACTATAAAGAGATTTTTCACCTACCTCTTTGAAAAGGAAAATTTTATATACCATACTACCATCCTACTAAGTAAGATATGGCACATTTACCACCATTGAATGATCATTTATTAGATGCTTCTTTATTATCAAATAGTGATAAATGCGCCACATCATATATAATGAGATGCAAGTGAGATGGTAGTGTGGTGTATAGCATTACTCCTTTGAAAAATATTAACCCCTCATGTTTCCACACTTTCAAAATGGTATTCTTAAAAGCCTCTCGGTTTATAACTTTTTCTGTAACGATCAAAGGTATAAACGTAGTCTCCCCTTCTTGGAACAATCCTTAAATGCTTCAGAATGAAGAACTAATTCATGTTTCTCTTTATCTGTTAAATTGAAAGCTTCCCACAATTACGTTAACTCATCCTCCATACTAACCTAATCTTTAGGCGTACGTCCAAGAGATGAATCTTTGCCTAGACAAAGAGAGAAACACCTCACCCTACATAGAGGAGAGAACCAACTCTCCCATATTCTTGCCACTTGATTACCCGTTTATTGTGCTTTTTGTCTCTTTCACTTTTTTGTAGTTGCTACTAATTTAATCATTATTACTTCCACCCTCTAGCTATTACCATGCACATTATTACAAATGATCTCTTGCATTTCTCGTTTCTTGTAGTTCATGAGAGTGACCGCTTTAAACACGATCTTTGTTATGTTATGATGCTAACTGTTTCAAGTATGCTTTAAGTCAGAAGTCTTTTATTTATATTGTGTGACGCCCCCAAATCCCCACGCACGGACACGGGGAAATCGAGACGTCCGGATGATGACATCACAGGTCACCACCCTATCGACGAGTGTCAAGTGTGTGTATAAGCATAAATGTGCACGAAAAACACGCAGTGAGAAGCAAAGTCATAAACTAAGTACCAGAATTTTTATTGTTTAATACAAAGCTGTTCAAAACCTACATATTAAAATATTACAAAACACAAATATAGTTTCAAAGCCGAATACAAAGCATAACCCAACTCAGAACTCTGGCGAAGCCGCATCCTCGGGCTCAGCCTCCTCCTCCTCCTCGAACTCTGCACCAAAATCTACGAAACCAAAAATGGTGCCGCAGGTAAGTAAAATCCAAACACCACTAGGTAAAAACATATAAAACTCAAACAACATGCATGAAAGAGAAGCCAATGCACGTGTCCCGTAAAACCATATTTTTCCACGCACGCCAAAAAACCCATTTGGCCTAAAAACATATCGCTTAAAACCAAGCCTCGCCATTATCCCTGATAATGGCCCAAACCACCATTTTCCCAGAAAATGGATCAAAAGCCTCAAAACCAAATCTCGTCATTTTTCCAGAAAATGGCCCGTATCCGAAAACCATAAAAATGATCCAATTATGCATGCACCATGATCTCCCCTAGGGATCATCCGCACACCCTGGCTCTGTGCCACATCGTAGGTAACGACTACGTGTGTGACACCTAAACGAGCGATGCCCAGACTCTCGCCCAGGGCGTACCTGGCCAGGCCATCCTCTAGTCCCCGCCACTCTAGAGACAACAGAGTCGACACGACAACGTTACCGTATCGTGCGATCTAGTCATCGCCCTGCGACAACCCAGGGGACGTCACTCAGTATTATCCACTACAGAGTGACCAGAGGAGCTCCACTGAGATTATAACCCATCCCGGCTTGGGCTCGTGAGACACACGCACCCGAAATCCATTTACGCCAACAAAACACGATTTTCTCAATTAAAATAAAATGCACATGTATGCAATATGTAACGCACGCCTCATGGCACAAATAATCAAGCAATCACAAACAACCAAAACCAAGCACTCCGTCCTCAATCCATCCGACCCGTGAACTCCTCGGACTCAGTCCGGAATCAACCAACCAACAGATAAATATTTATTGTAAGAGAAAAATACATTTTAATCTAAAAGTAGAGTTTGGAAAATACTTACAGCGCTATAAGATAATTTTTGAAGGATCGGCGAGCAGCAAATGGCGAAGAGAAAGCAACGTAACAGTGTAAAAACACTGTGACCGTGGGTTATAAAATACCCACTTTTGAACGAGGACAAACCAAGGCTCCGAATTGATAGAGAATGACTTAGAGGTGTTTATGAAACTAGTGGAAGTGAGGGTCGGCTCTGGGTGGCTGCGAAAACGGCGGTAGGAGGCCAAAATACCCAAATCGGAGAGTTAGCTTGTGGGGACTGTTCCGGCGACGGATTGAGGCTGGAAATGGGTGGTTTAGGACGACAAGGAGTCGGTGATGAAGTGGTGAGGAGGTGGTCACCGACGGTGGAGCGACGGCCGCAAATCGGAGCAAAAGTCGTTCGGCTTGGAAGAGGTATTCTGGCTAAACGGTGGCTCCGTTGGCGGTGGAAATTTGTGGGGTGGTTCACCGGAGGGAGGGGAAGAGATTGGTGGTGGTGGTGTGGCTCACGGCGCCGGCGAGCGGTGGTAATTGGCGGCTAGGAGGTTCGACGTGTAAGAGAAGAGAGAGAGAGAGAAATTGCACGGGGGGGTCGACGCACGGGGAAGAAGGAAGGAAAAAAAAGAAAGAAAAAGAAAGAAAAAGAGAAGAAAGAGAAAGGAAAAAGAGAAAAGAAAAGATGGGGAAAAGAAATGAGGTCCAATCCTCACCTCTGGGGTTCAACAACTGATCCAACGAAAATAACTTTAAAAGCAATAAAACCAAGAAATTATCTTAAACATAACGTAAAGCTAAAATATAATAAATAACTAGTAAAAGCTCACTATTTAATTTTAAATCAAAAAACAAGCTAAATAAATTAAACAGCAATTTAAACTCAAATAACAAATAAAATCCAATTAAAATCCGATAATCTGAAATAAAAGAACTATTATTTTAATTAAATTAAAATATTCTTTCAGTGAAAATACACGTAAAAACGGGTTATCACATCCTCCCCCCTTAAAAACAAATTTCGTCGTCGAAATTTGCAAGATCAAACACCAACTTGAAACAAGCCACATAATTCCACATAGAACCACCTGTGACCAAGATTAAGAGACGTACCGTCTTTTGCTCAAACAAGTATAGGTACTGCTCCCTCATGCCAGCTACTCTCTCCCAAGAGAAATCTTGAGCTAACGAATCTCCCCATGCCACCTTAACCAAAGGTATCGTCTTGGACCTCAACTGTTGCTCCTTCCAATCCATGATCTACAATGGAAGAACCTCATAAGTAAGGTCCGGTTGCAATTGAATACTCTCTGGGTTGACAAAGCGCAGCTCTTGTTGTCCAAAGCTCTTCTTCAAGGATGATACGTGGAAGACATCATGAATATCCCTAAAATATTCTGGCAAAGCAACTCTATTGGCGACGGACCCTACCTTCTCCAAGATCTGAAAAGGGCCGACATACCTCGGATCCAGTTTCCTCTTCTTACCAAAACGTTTAACTCCTTTCATGGGAGAGACTTTGAGATAAACCCAATCACCTTCTTCAAAAGATAACTCTCTCCTCCTGGTATCAGCGTAGCTTTTCTGACGACTCTGAGCTGCCGCCATTTTTTCTCTGATGATCCGAACTTGGCTTTGCATCTCTTGAATTATTTCGGGTCCAATTATCTTACTCTCCCCGACTTCATCCCAACACAAAGGCGATCTACACTTCCTCCCATAGAGAGCTTCATAAGGAGCCATCTGAATGGTCGCATGGAAGCTATTATTATACACAAACTCTATGAGCGGCAAGTGGTTTTCCCAACTCCCTTGAAATTCCATGACACATGCCCGCAACATATCTTCAAGGGTCTGAATGGTGCACTCTGATTAGCCGTCTGTCTGCAGGTGATATGCAGTACTAAACTTCAACTTAGTACCCAATGCTGCCTGCAAACTCTTCCAGAGCTGAGACGTGAACCTTGGGTCTTGATCCGACACTATACTCTTAGGTATGCGGTGCAACCGTACTATCTCATTGACATACAAGCAGGTCAAGTTACCCAATGAATCGGTGTTATTAGTAGACAAGAAATGAGCACTCTTCGTTAACCGGTCAACAATCACCCAAACAGAATTTTTTCCACTAGGCATCCTCGGCAAGCCCACTACAAAGTCCATCATGATGTCATCCCACTTCCACTCAGGAATAGAGAAGGGTTGGAGCATACCAGTAGGTCTTTGATGCTCGGCCTTGACTTGACAGCATGTGTGGCATTTCTTAACATACAAGGCAATATCCCTCTTCATTCCATCCCACCAATAATTTTTCTTCAAGTCCTGGTACATCTTCATACTGCCGGGATGAATTGAATGGCTGCATGAGCTTTTGCCATGATCCGCTCCTTGAATTCTAAATCTTTGGGGACCACCCTACAATCTTGGAACCGAAGAATTCCATCTTTATCCATACTGTAATGCAACGGCCCTCGAGATTTTCTGACTCTTTTTTTGATATCCAACAGCTTCGGATCCTTCCTTTGAAGAGTCTTCAATTCCTCAAAATCAGTTACCTAAATATCAAGAACTGAAGATAATACCTCCACTTGCTGTGAACTCTCAATAAGGAGCCTTCTCATCCCACAAAGCAAAGAATCCAATTCTGACGACTCGGCTTCATCTTCCAAGTGCGATTTTAGGCTCAAAGCATCAGCAACTATATTTGCCTTCTCCGGATGATACTTGATCTTGCACTGGTAGTAACTGATTAACTCCAGCCATCGCCTCTGTCTCATGTTCAGATTCTTCTGGGAAAATAAGTGCTTCAAGCTCTTGTGATCAGTGTATACTTTGCAAGCTTCCCCATACAAAAAGTGTCACCAGATCTTGAGAGCAAAAACAATCGCAGTCAATTCCAAATCGTATGTCAGAAAATTCTTCTCATAGTCCTTTAGCTGACGAGATGCATAAGCAACAACCCGTCCTTCCTGCATAAGGACACAACCCAATCCGAATTTAGACGCATCGCTGAAGACTACGAATGGCTTATGCGGTTCTAGAAGCGCTAACACTGGTGCTGTCGTCAACCTGTTCTTTAATTCTTGGAAGCTTCTCTCACACTTATCAGACCAAACAAAATCTGCATTCTTTCTAGTCAACGCTGTGAGAGGTCAGGATAGGCGAGCAAATCCCTCCACAAATCTTCGGTAATATCTGGCAAGTCCCAAGAAACTCTGAATCTCGCGTACTGTAGTCGGACGATGCCATGACAAAATGGCTTCCACCTTACTAGGATCAACAGCCACTTCGTCTTGGGAAATCACATGCCCAAGAAATCTGACTTCCTCTAACCAGAATTCACACATGTTGAGCTTGGCATACAACTGGTGTTCTCTCAATTTCCCAAGAACTAGACGAAGATGATACACATTCTCTTTAACATCTCGGGAATAAATCAGAATATCATCAATGAATACTATCACAAAGGAATCCAAATAAGGCCTAAATACCCGATTCATTAAATCCATGAAAGCAGCAGGGGCATTGGCTAATCCAAACGGCATCACCTCGTGTCACTTGATATGTGATAATCCAAACTTCATATTCTTGTCACTTGATTGCTTGTTTATTGTGCTTCTCATCTCGTGCACTTTTTGGTAGTTGCTACTAATTTATTCATTATTACTTCCATCCTCTATTACCATGCACATTATGTGATACCCTGTTTTTAAGTGTATTTTCACTGAATGAGTTTTTTAATTTAATTAATATGTTAGCTCTTTTATTTTAAATTATTGTCTTTTAAATTGATTTTATTTTATTTGATGTGGTGTTTAATTTATTTTAGTCGTTTTACGGCTTTTAAAATAGTTTTTGGCGGATCGTTTTTGGACTCCGAAGGTGAGGATCGGACCTCATTTCTTTTCTTTTCTCTGTTTTCTTTTTCCCTTTTTCCTTTTTCCTTTTTCCTTTTTCCTTTTCTTCTTTTCCTCTTTCTTTCTTTTTCTTTTCTTCTTCTTCTTTTTCCCTCCCGAGCGCAGTAGCTCCCTTTCTCCCTCCCGTCGCCGTCAGCCTTCTTCACCTAGACCTGCTGCTGCTGGCCAACGTGGCCAACACCACCCCCACCGTTCGGTCCCCCTCCGGCCGGTGAACATCCCCACCAAAAATTACCTCCATCCAAGCCGCCACTAGCCCCCTACAGCCCCTTCTTTCCGCACGATTTTGAGCCATTTTCAACGTCATCGCTCCACCTCTAGCCACCATCTCTTCACAGCTTCTTCCCCTACCTCTTGCCAACCTAACCCACCCAATTTTGGCCCTGATATGTTTCCAGAGTAGCTCCCATGAGCTCAACTCTAATTTGGCCTTTTTCCGCTTCCACCGCTGTTTTCAAATTCTACTTTATGCCAGCTATCTGCAAGGCACTGCTTCTGAGTGGTGGGACACAAAAAGGGTAATGCTGGAGTCAGAATTGGGGTCTTTCACTGCTGTGTCCTAGCAACGCTTTAAAAAAGAGTTTAATGATCGGTTCTTTCCCGCTTCTGTGAGGCGGCAAAAAGCAAGAGAGTGCTCAAGCTTGGTCCAAGAGAGTATGACCGTGGAACAATATGCCCGAAGATTTATAGAACTTGGGCGATTCACTCCCCACCTCATTGCCACGGAGGAGATGCAGGTCGAGCGTTTCCAAGAGGTCTACGTCCTAATATATGCAGAATGGTAGTCTGCCACCAGATTGCCACTTTTCAAGAATTGGTTTACTTAGCCACTCTTGCAGAGTGAGAGGTTAATTTGAGTATGGGCTCCCCTCCAGGACAAAAGAGGTAGAGTTTTACTGGTGAAGGAAGTAGTTTAGGTTCACCTCAGAAGTTTGTTTAGCGGACTGGGACTCGACCACAAGCAGCCTTGGGAGTGTGTATGGGAGGATGAGTGCCAATTTGTAGAAGATGTAATAGAGCTCACGGAGGTGAGTGTCGTCTGGGTAGTAACCAATGTTTTGAATGCGGTCAGACGGGGCATCTTGCTCGTGAGTGCCCTAGTCGAGTTCAAGAAAGCCGTGGAGCTCATCGCAGTGGTAGAACTAACTAGAGGCAATTAGCTCGGGCTCGAATGTACGCAGTGACTCCTGGTACCTTTGGAGGCGAGGTTACAGAGACTCAGAATGCTAGAGTCATGGCAGGTATGGGTCTAATCTAATCCTTCGTGATGAACGCCTTGTGTGGTTTTTTTTTTTTTTTAATATTATCGAGGATTGGAGAGAATGGCATGATCTGGGTGACCTTTTAGGGAAGTAGAATAATTGAGTTCTTTGGTTCCGTGGAGTTTATGAAATGGTCTATAACGTTGTAGGTTTTAAGTTCAACAAATTTCAATGTTAGATTTTATGAAGTTTCAGTAAAGTTTTAAAGGTTGGGGACTTATAGATTTTAGGAAAATAAGTTTATGGTAATTAAGGTGTTAGGTTCGACAAGCTTTGGGGGGAAGTGATTAAATTTTGAGTTTTAGATTTCTTGATTCGGATGAGTAATTTGGTGGCAATTGGGGTTTTAGATTTTACAAGCTTTTAAGGTGAATGTTTTGGATTAAAGCCACCAATCTTGAGAATTTCAGAAAATAATTTATTATCTGTTAATGTTTTAGAATTTGAAAGATTTGGGAGTTGATTTTTTTTTCTATTATGGGAGGTAAGTTCATTGATCTTAGAAGTTCCGGAAGATGATTCTTCTTTGATTTAAGGTTTTAGAATTGCAGAGTTGAGGGACTGATTTATAATAAGAATTGAGTTCTTAGTTTTACAGACTTAGTGCTATAGCTTGATCTACTTTAGTGAGTGATTAGTTTGTAACCATTAAAATAGGGTTGATTAGAGTTGAGTTATTGATATGAAAATTTTTTTCTAGAGTAGATTTCTTTGAGGATTGGAGGTAATGATCTAGTTCGTGTATTTCTTTGAGGATTGAAGATATGAGCTAGTTTAGAAAATAATTATTGTTAACTCAAGGTTGTAGTAGCAGATTTTACGAAATGATTTTTATCAATTCGAGAGATATAGGTCCATCAGGGTGTTGAAAATAGTAGATTTTGTGTTGGTATTGCATACGATTGAATTTGAGGCTATATGATCCGTAGACTTTTGGGAATGGATTCTTAGCAGGTTTAAGGTCATTCTCGATACCAAACTTTAAGCAATGGCTAGTTGCTGATTTAAGGATATAAGTTGAGTAGATTCAGGAATGATTCTTGTCGAGTTGAGGATATAAGTCCAGATGATGGAAATGTGGTAATGGATCACTTGTACGTTTGAATGATTTTTGGTGTTGGCTAAGAGTGCATGAGATCGATGAGTAGTAATGGTACGTGTGTATGGATTTCGGAAAGTGCTAGTCCTAGTCTCATCTATTGTTGGCTTGGTAGGAGTTGAAGAGGAATCTGTGTGATAATATTAAATTCAAGAGATTTTGGCTTTGAGTTGTTTGGTAAGTTGAACGGAATGTGCAGTCGAAGCGGGTTACCCATTGGGATGATGGTTTGTAACAACTGTTGTGTTTATCTTGAGAATTAATTGCGACTTGAAGTGTGGGGTATCGGATAGAGGTTATAGGTGCTCTCGTTGGTTGGCCGGGAAGGACTTGGGCCTTTTGGATATGTTCCTTATCTTTAGAAGAGACAGGTGTATTTTGGGATGATGTTATGTGTTTTCAATTTGGGGCCTAGAGGTTGATTAGTACTGATTTCTGTCATCAATCAATGGATGTATTTTTGTGGAACATTGATTTTTAATTAGGGCAACGATGGCCAACTGAGGAATGGGTGGAGATTTGTGATTTTTGGAGGTATATTATTTTCTATGGAAATGTGATAAGGGTTTCCTTGTGATTAGGTGTGGATTGAGCTTGTACATTATGATGTTTATTTATGAGGATATAACCTTTATGTATTTTGGCAAGTTATCAAAGTGCGCGCGAAAATATGAATTTTGGAGATGCTTAGATATTCAAATTTTGTATTGATTTTGAGGAATTAGTAGTGATTCGGAGTTTTAATGGAAGATTAATCTTTTGGTCATGCAAATTTTGTTTATTGATGGTTAATTTTGGAAGTGGCTATTAAGTTACCAAGGTTGGAATAGGATGAAAGTTCGGAAGGTAAAATAGAGACGTTATTAATATTAGCAATTTATGGTATGAAGATAATAACTATTGGATTTGTTGGGAGTTGTCGATGATATGTGTCTCTCAATTATGTTCAGAGTTGTATCCTGTATCTTTTTGGCGCTGGTGTTTGATCTTACAAATTTCTAAGACGAAATTTGTTTTTAAGGGGGGAGGATGTGATACTCCATTTTTACGTGTATTTTCACTGAAGGAGTGTTTTTAATTTAATTAATATGTTAACTCTTTTATGTTAAATTATTGTATTTTAAATTGGTTTTATTTTATTTGATGTGGTGTTTAATTTATTTTAGTCGTTTTACGGCTTTTAAAATCGTTTTCGGCGGATCGTTTTTAGACTTCGGAGGTGAGGATTGGACCTCATTTCTTTTCTTTTCTCTTTTTTCTTTTTCGCTTTTTCCTTTTTCCTTTTTCCTTTTCTTCTTTTCTTCTTTCTTTCTTTTTCTTTTCTTCTTCTTCTTTTTCCCTCTCGCGCACAGCAGCTCCCTTTCTCCCTCCCGTTGCCGTCAACCTTCTTCACCCAGACTCGCCGCCGCCGGTCGACGTGGCCAATACCACCCCCACCATTCGGTCCCCCTCCGGCCAGTGAACATCCCCACCAAAAATTACCTCTATCCGAGCCGCCGTTACCCCCTATAGCCCCTTCTTTCCGCACGGTTTTGAGCCATTTCCGCCATTACCCCCTACAACTCCACCTCCGGCCACCATCTCTTCACAGCTTCTTCCCCTACCTCTTGCCAACCTAACCCACCCAATTCCAGCCCCGATCCGTTGCCCGAGCAGCTCCCACGAGCACAACTCCGATTTGGCCTTTTTCCGCTTCCACCGCCGTTTCCATGGTCACCCACAGCCAAAGCTCACATCCTTTAGCTTCATAAACATCTCAAGGCCATTCCTTATCAATTTCGTGTCTTGGTTTGTTCTCGTTCGAAAGTGAGTAATTTACTACCCACGGCCACAGTGTAAAATACACTGTTACGTTGCTTTTCCTCCGCCATTTGCAACGTCGCGAGCTTTCAAAAAATACCTTATAGCGCTGTAAGTATTTTCCAAGCTCTACTTTTAGATTTAAATATATTTTGCTCTTACAACAACTATTTGACTGCTGGTTGGTTGATTCTGGACTGAGTCCGAGGAGTTCGGGAGTCGGATAGTTTGAGGACAGAGTTGTTTGGTTGATGTTGATATTTGTTTGAGATATTTGTTCCTTGATGTTTGCATTGTATAGTGCACGCATGTTCATGTTTAAAAGGAGAAAACTAGGTTTTCGTGTAGTTGCATGCATGTACATGTGTTTGTAAAATGGAAACTGGGCTTGTAAGTGAGAAATGATTTATGGTATATGTGAATGGTTGGACTGACTGGTTCGGGTCAGAGGCACGTGTAGGGTTGGTGGTAAGCAGAGACAGTGGTAGAATCCCGCATGTGATTCCCGCCTATGGTGCACGTGTAGGGACGGTGGTGAGCAGGGATGGTGGTAGAGTCCCGCCTGTGATTCCTGCCTACAGTGCTCTCTGACGGTCTGGTTTTTGGGCCATTATAGGGGATAATGGCGAGGTTATGTTTAAAGAATATGTTTTGGGCCAAAATGGGATTTTGGCGTGCGTGGAAAAATGTGGTTTTTATGGGTTATGTGCATTTGCATTCTTTCATGCATATTGTTGAGTTTTATATGTTTTTATCTTGTGGCGTTTGGATCTTACTTACCTGTGGCACCATTTTTGGTACTGTAGATTTTGGTGCAGAGTTCGAGGAGGAGGAGGAGGCTGAGCCCGAGGATGCGGCTCCGCCGGAGCACTGAGTTGGAGTTATGCTTTGATGTTTGATTTGAAACTAGATTTGTAGCTTCTAATATTTTATTAAGTATGTTTTGAACAACTTTGTATTAAACTAAGAAAAATTCTAGTACTTAGTTATATGACTTTTGCTATCCGCTGCGTGTTTCTTTTTGCACATTTGTTGCTTATACACACACTTGGCACTCGTCGTTAGGGTGGTGACCCGTGTTGTCATCATCCGGACGTTTCAATTTCCCCATGTGCATATGTGGGATTTGGGGGCATCACACATTATTACATATCTCTTGCATAATTTCTCATTTATTGTAGTTCATGTTAGTCATCGCTTTAAATGAACTTTGTTGTGTGACGATGCTGCTTCAGGTATGGTTTCAAGTCAAAAGTCTTTTATTTATATTGTTATTGTAAATAAATGTTAATGAAATATTTATTTTGATATTATTTTTTTATTTTGTATTCTGTAACGTCTAGCTCTTCTTTTCACTCTCTAAGTCGATGGACTCACCTTTTTATCTTCACTATTTTTTTTAGGTGACTTTGATAGTTATGACAGATGGAATGGATAACACATGACAAGATTATAAAATAAATGTAAGATAAGTGTCATGTCATAAGTTGACTGGTGAGATTTTAGAGACTATGTAATAGAGTTTAGTTTGTTGTACTTGAAAGAGTTTTTTAGTTACTTGATTTTTGGAAATATTGTATTTAAGCTTTCTTAATATTTTGGATTTCAGATCAAAAGGAGTACTATAATTACAAAAATAGCCTCAATTTAGACTTGGATAGTAAAATTTTTGTAAATAATATATTGTCATAATCATTTCCCTAAATTAAAATAAAAAATTACCATAAGACAAACGAACATGCTATCTTTTTTGTGGTCGAAAACTACTCATATTGAGAGCTATTTTGTTTCTTGACTAGAGAGTTGAGGGCTAGAAACAAATCATACACTCTGTACACCACCTAAAATGGAGTTCCAAGTCATATATAAATATAAGATGTAGCTTGCTTGTCTTCCATCACTGCACAACTATTACTTTTGCAATATCCAAAAGACAAGAGAAAAGGATGTTTCTTTCCATCATCTTCTCATACTTGTTACACATCTTGGGTCTGTTATGCCGACCGGAGAGCTTAAACCCAAGAACATATTCCTCTTAGCAAGACAAAGCAACATGGCTGGACGTGGGGGCATTTACAATGACACCAAAACCAACTTGCACAAGTGGGATGGAAAGGTTCCTCCACAATGCACCCCCACTCCCAACATACTCATACTATCATTAAACAAGACTTGGGAGATAGCTCGTGAACCTCTCCATAAGGAAATTGATAATTTGAAGACTTGCGAGGTGGGACCAGGCATGCCCTTTTCCAACCAAATATTGGCAAAATGACTCGTGGTCGAATGTGCTTCCAAGTGTAGAAGTTTCAAGTTGTATCAAGGATAAGTCCAGAATCGTATTCCACAGGGACAATGGGTTATCAAAGCGTATAAGATATTTGTGAGTAACAAATGAATCAAGTATGAGAGATAAAAATAAAATTCAAATGCAATGCAAAAAGATAATCGAAGTTGAAATTAGAGTTTCTAATCAAAAAGGCAAATTGACAAACACTTGAGTTGGGTCTGAGACTCTCTTTATTTTGAATTCTAGATAATTTTCTCTATTAACAACCCAATCAAGGCATTGATAATCGGAAGATAAAAAGGCTAAGCTCAAGTTTTTGCAATATTTTCCTAAGGGATTTTCTATTTTACTAGCCGAACACACATTAACAAACAATCGAGAGAAGCCTTGATAATTTTCAAGCTTTTGTTGTGCCTTACGTCAACAACAAAACAAGAGCAAGAGCTTCAATCTATTTTCAATTTAAATCCAATTAGTAACTTAGTGAAATCAACATTCAACCATAAAATATTGCATCGATCTAGAATCCAAAACAAATCACGTCCCATTCCACAACCCAAGTTTCTAAAATTAGCTACACATGATGTTTCTAGCTGTAAAAATTAATCTAATTAAAGCCATATCAAAAACTAAGAAAATACTAACTAATAAACCCTAGAATGAAAAATAAATAGTCTATAAAATATCAGCTCAAAGAAATAAAACAAACGAGACTAAATAAATAAATAAACTAAGAAAACTAAAATGAAACTGCCACCTCAAGACGCCAAACGAAAGAGCTAAGAAGAAAAGAAAAAGAAACCAGCCTCCTCCTGCTACTCAACGTAAAGTAAGAAAATAAAAGCTAAAGACTCTCGTACTTCCTAGCGTCTAAACGAAAAAGAAAGACTGAATAAAACCAACTCTGCTGCTTCCGTCTAAAACTTGTGAATTTATTGAAAGCTGAAGTAAAATAAATAAGAAACAAGTAAACAAAGAGAGGAAACCAAAGAACAAGCTGCGCAGAAAGCAAAAACTGCAAAAATATAAAATGCCTAAAATCTGGAACATGAAAATATCAACAAAATAAAACAATAACCAGCCGAAATGGGAGCTTCCGCCCCTGTTCTCTGTCTGAACAAAAAAAAAATACAAACTAAAAACCTCTACTCTACCGCCTTGTGTCTAACACGAAAAGGAAAAGAAATTAAAATTCAAGACTACTGCTACGCCGAAGGACTCAAAACAAAAGCAAGAAAAACTAATGTATAAAATTCAAACCAGCTACTTCTGTCTTAAATGAAGAAGAAAGAAAATAAAAATAATGACTACTCTACTGCTAACATCTAAACGAAAAGCAAAGTTGATATTAATGTCTGTAAAGCAAAACCAGCCGGCTGCTGTCTTGCCACCTGCTGCGTCCAAACGAAGACAACTCCAGTAAGACAAGCAAGCCGCCTGCTACTAACGGAAGAGAAAGAAAATGTCTGGAAGAACAAAAAACAGAAAGAAAGAAAAGCTATGAAAATAAAATGCAAGAAGCTACTCTACTACTCCTGCTGCTACTGACTCACTCAAAAATGAGTAGCACTAATGCTATCCCAAGTGCAGGAGGATGTCGTGTAATAATTAGGAATAAATTCCTAGATCGTCTCCTCAGGGAAAGTTGCTTAAAATTAAACTTGTTGAAAAAAATGTGAAAAACTTCACAAAGAGAAAATAAAATGATGGTATGTGCAATGGATGGAAAAGGGTACTAGTCATAGACTAGATTCATGTCTTTTGATTTTGATTGTCGGATTGGAATGTAAAGGACTAATAGATTAAACTCAGAAATTAATAAAATTAAATTAAGCATTAAACTAAATTAGAAAGTAATTGACAAAACATGAACTGAAAATTGAAAATGCCCAAAACCAAGATTCTAGAATTCATCTTTGTAATTAAATCACAAATTCTCAAAACAACACATAACAATTGTAATCACTATTAAATGAAAACTTAAAGATGTGCGAAAAATAAATAACACAAAATAAGTAAACAGAAAATAAATTACCCTAACTTCTAAGCTAAACAAATTTCAAAAGTATTCCATAAATTTTAAACTGAAGTTAAATAAAATAGAGAACGAAAAGTCTAAACGAAAACTTCCTTTCACTATTCAATTGAAATTCAAAACAACAAGGAAACAACTTCTCACATATGACTCTTGAAAATTAATCTCTAAACCTTTAATAAAAACTTTAGAACAATTCCTCTACTCCCCACGTATGATGTTTCAAAAAAATCAAAAACAAAAACAAAAACTTAAAACAAAACCTTTCTTGCAATAAATTAAGGTAACACAATTAATTAGAACTTCTAAAACAATTTCTTTTTGTTGCATGAAACAAACTAGCATACTTGATTAAAACTTCTAAAACAATTTCTTTTTGTTGCATGAAACAAACTAGCAATGAAACAAACTAGCACACTTAATTGAAATTAAGGTATTACACTTAATGAAATAAAATTCTAGAACAAATCTTAATACACTTAATAAAAATGCTAAAACAACAAAGTATTGAAACTAAAAGGAGAAACAAAATTTCGAACACAAGAAAGAGCTAATTCTTTCAAGTACATAACAAAGAAATAACATAAGTAGAAAATTGTGTGTGTTGAGTTGTCTTTGTCTAAGTTTGAGTTTTTTTTTTTTTTTGTAAGCTTCGGACTGCATCCTTTTATAGCCGAACATCTTGGCTACACATTCATACTTCATTTGCATTCACACTTAATTGCATTCACACCTCAATTGCATTCACACCTCAATTGGTTTCACACTTCATTCTTGCATTCACACTTAATTTCGGCTACCTCTTGCATTCAATCTTTAATTGCCGCCTCTTGCCTTCCTCCTCTCTCATTTTATTCAATTGGTTTCTTAATTCAAACCAAACAACCAAGTCCAACACGGTTTCTTCATGCCTAACTTCATGCCTAACTTGTTGAAAATTCATTCAATCTGTTTTTTTTTTTTTTTTTCAATTTCAGCACACAACACTCACCCACCTACTGCACCTCAATGTCTCTCTCTATTTCTCTACAACCAACCTACACATCTCCAAAAAAAAGAAATAATTCCAGCCGACTCCCTTTAATTCCAGCTAATCACCTCCCACCGATTGCTCCTCTTTTTATTTTCTTTATTTCCCTCACCTCACGTCTTTTACTCACCCTCTTTATATTTCTGAAAACTCCCCTTTGACTTGAAGAATGCCTCTCACCGACACTAATCAATCAAGCTCCCTACTTCAGCTAATCACCTCCCACCAATTTAGACTTCTCACTCAAACCTTACTCAAACCAAATCAAATACGGCAGTGCATGCACTTTCTTCAATTTGTTTTTTTTTCAATTCTGCCGTCCAGCCACTCTCACATACATATATATATATATATATATATATATCTTTAGATGGCTGCTGCCCTTCCTCTAATCAATTTCATTTCAGCCGAAATCCATCTTCAATTCATCACATGTTCTCTTTCGGTGGACAGCAGTTGGTGGACAGTAGCAGCCTTTGATTGCACCAACTTCTTCCTTCATTTTGGTGGACAGCAGTAGCCTTTGATGACTTCATTTCATCACATGTTCCTCAACTTAATTTAGCTGCACCAACCGATATAAGTTAAGCCAAACAAGCAGCCTTCCAATTAATGTATAATTTAGGTGGGTTGGAAATGAGTTGGTGGATTTATTTGAGTGTGAAAAGGGGATCCGTGAGTTTTGAGGGAATGAGGAATGGGTTGGACGGCAAGTGGGGGCTAGGCTTTGGAAGTTTGGTGGCTTGTTGGAGGGCAATGGTGGGTCATGGTTTAAGTGAGCATGATGTGGGGTGATTGGTGTGGCCGTGTATGAGGTTAGATGGAGTTGGGAGTGTTTGAATGGTGGGAAAGCTCAAGACAAAGTATGAACAAGGCATGAACATAATAAACCATGGTATGCACGAAAAATGGAGATGGAGGTAAAAAGAAAAAAGAAAACACTCAAGAACAAAATAACACAAATGAAAGATTAGCTTGAGCAACTTCCATTCACGGATGTCAAGAAGTGCTTCTATCTTTTGAGGTTCATGGATTGAACCCAAAAGATGGAAAGATAGCTCAAGAAACTTTATGAACATGAAGAACAAGAAAAACAATGGTACGAATGCAAATGATAATGGAAAGCAAGAAAAATTATGAACTAGAATGCACAGTAATCAATAGTTAGTAGAATTCAAGCAGAAATTCATGCTTTTAATCAATTAAAATCACAACTTTGATTTATTCATTTTAACCATTTTTCCATTTAAAACCAATAATAATGTCATGATGAATTTAAAATACATTGGTTTTAAATAGCTAAAATGTGCAATATTTCAGCTCAATCAGCTACTCTCCAAACCAAAAGCAAGAAAAATGAATGAAGGTAATAAGAATAATGAAGCCGCCTGCTACTAAACGAAAAGAAAGGAAAATAAGAACTCAGCCCACTCTACTGCTACGTCCAAAACGAAGGCAACGTCTGGAACTCAAAGACACAATAGCATGCCAAAAGGCTACTGAAAATAAACTAGAAAACCGAGAGCTTCAGAGAACCCCCTCAATAAGCTTCAAGCCCCCAGTTTTATGAGGTCTGTAAGCTTACAGCCAGCTCAAAAGAATAACAAAAAAAAAATGATAAAGAAAAAAAAGAGAGCTGGAACCCCGTAGACCATGTGCATGGTTCTGTTTTTGGTCCAGCACATGGTTCCGTTGCTTTCTTGCATGCTGTCTGTTGTGTTTGTTGGTTTGTTTCCCTTCCATCCGTGAGTTCCAACATCCTACCATGTTCAGGCCATGTTCAGTGAAGTAAAGAGAGAATTTGTCACCCTATCATGTGCTTGGTTCTGTTGCTTTCCAACGAAATCCGAGTGTGTGCTGTCCGTCCGTGTGAGTGTGGTCTGCATGTGTGCATGTGTGAGTCCGGCTATGTTTGCACTTTTCTGCATGTGTGCATGTGATGCTGCTTGTGTAAATGGTTTGCATGTTTGCATGTGTGAGTCCGCTGCATGGTGTCCGAATGAGTGGTTGCTGTCCATGTGGTGAATGGTCTGCATGTTTGCTGTCCATGTGGTGCCCGAGTGAGTGGTTGATGTCCATGTGATTTTCTTTCTTCATGTGTGAGTTGGTGTGATCCGAATGATGTTGCATTTGATCTCTATTAGATGAGATTCCATAAAACCATAATTAACTTCTCTATTTTCTCATAGGTCCCATTCTTTCTTTCCTTCCATAAATGCCCTACAATATATAAATGAAATGATATTATAGTTTAAGTATTTCAAGGGCAAATATGAGACTTTGATGTGCAAAAATATTGGCATCAATTAATTTGACATTCAATATTAGAATTTGATGCATAATTAAGTGTTCAATTCTTATTTGATAAAATAAATCACTCATTGTTGTAATATTCGTGCACTGCTTTGGTACCAAGGAGAGAGTGATTGTGGTGAGCGGGACTCTAGGCTCTATATGGGAAGGTTGGAGAAGTTTTTCAATAATCTTCGGCACGATCTTGACTCTCCTGATCTCCCCATTCTTTTGGTATATACTAATTTATATGCAGATACGCTAGATCTTGTTTATAATAAAAGTGATTTTACAATCTAACATATCATATTAAATCATGTCAATTTGTAGGTTTACTCTCGTAGAATTACAAATTGGTTACACTTCAACATAATGCACCTTCGCAAATCATTATAAAAATTATAAAAATATACATGTTTTTTGCAGGTTGTAATTTCGGCTGGAGAAGGAAACTTCCTAAGAAATGTAAGAGATGCTCAGCTGAATATAAACCTGAAGAATGTCATGCACGTTGATGCCATGGGCTTAACCCTATTAGCAGATCATTTGCATTTGGATACAAAGTCTGCTGTTCGCATTGGTCAAAAGCTAGCTAATGATTTTCTATACAACTTTTATCGCTAGAAGTAATTAAACCAAATCGATCCTCGAAATTCAATAATCTAAATAAATAATGTGTTTTTATGAAACTAATGTTATATATAGTACTAGGGTATGCAGGAATTGAGCTCTCCTTTTGAAAAAGAATAAGGCTCACCATAAAAAATAGAGTGCACGATGTTTCTACACTCTAAAACTATATCTAACATTACTCATTTGTAATATCTTAAATAACAGTTTTGATCAATGTCCTATTTCCATTATTGCTCTTTCTTTCTATGTTTGTGATGTTCTTTGCCCCTATGTTGCACGAAATCTTTCAAAATGCTTCTCTATTATCTTCTATGAGAAAAGCTTGTATGCCACCCATGTTGACCACTCTAGCTGACCGCTGATCAAAACAAAAAATACTTAATGATTAATGAAGTAATTTTAAGTGTATTAATGTATTTTTTTTATTTTTAAAAAATATTTAAATATATTAAAAAATGTGAATAGAAAAATGAAAAAAAAATTTGCAAAAGCAACTAGCAGTAACATTGAACAGTGCTACTCTGGTGGTGCTCATCTTCTATATACCAAATCTTTTGGTTGCCCATCAACTTTTGTGTTACGGATTTTTATCAATGATTTTATCATTCTTAATAATACAAGTTGACCAAACATATTTTAAAATTTAAATGGTTTCATAAGTCAATCACTAAAATCTATCACGTGGTTCCTTCAAAGTCCATATGTTAATTAATAACTAAAATCTAAAATTATAAAAATAACTTACAACTCTTTTACATTTATTTTATATATTTTTTTAAATTAAAATTATTTAATCAAATTAAAAAAATTAAATTGGTCAGTTATAAAATAAATTATAAAAAATTATAGAAACTATATAATTTACACCAATGATATTATAAGTATTAATTTATAAATAAATTTAATTTAAACTTATATTATAAAGCAAATTATATTATACCAATGATTATAAATAAGCGGTAAATGTCTTCGTATTAGTGGTATATTTCCTTCAAGTATAAAAGTTTGAATTTAATTAGAGACAAACAATCTTTAAGAGCCATTAATTAAAAGATTATTTTTCTTGAATTATTTAAAGTGTAAGCGTCAGGCAGTTGTTTCGAAAAAGAGTGGAGTCCACTATTAGAAAATTAATTTTCTTTTCATATGAGTCCCTTATTTATTTATTCTTTTAAAGTATTTATGTAGTACTTGCACACTCACGACTATTAAAAAATTAATAATGAACTAAACTTCTTTTTAAAATGATGATTATACGTAACATTACATAGTGTATTTTCAAGAAACTCTTTGTCGAACACTTGTATCTTATTACATACAATCATGGAGTGTGCAAAGGCCATGCAGTCGCTTTAAAAAAAAATGAAGTCCACTATTAAAAAATTAATTTCTTTTAATGTGGGTCCCGTATTTATTCATTTTTTTCAAAATGATTATATGGCTCTTTTACACTCACAATTGCAACCATCATTTCTCATTTTAGAATCGATTCCGGAACATGTTGTGCTAAAGAAAATAAAAATCTCTTGAAAAAATTACTAGATATTGTTAATTGAACCATCAACGGAAATATGTAAAATTACAATAAAAACAAGAAATAATCTAAAAACAATTACCGGTCAATGTGAATGCTATATTTCGGATTGAGATATCGTACCGGCTTGAGCTCTAAAGATATGACAATGGTGAGTACACAAAGAGGATGAGAAAGCCAAATATCACAATGACTTCTTTCTCTTTCTCTAATGGAGAGCAAAGGAAGAGCATATAATGAATCATGAATCTTCTCGTCACGGCAATAGACAATCTCCCTTTACTTTTCAGTGCATGGGAGTTCATGATCGGGCGACTATGGATTTGTTAACTTGTTCGGTTGTTCCCGTTGCTGTAAGGAGAGTGAAACTAATTGCTTGGCAGCCTCCAGAGTGAGGAAGAGTAAAATAGAATGTAGATGGTGGAGTTTGCGGTAACCCAGGAGAAGCTGGTGGGGGTGGTATTATTCAGAATCCTCAGGGTGGTGTAGTGGCGAGATTTTCTCATTTTCATGGCCATGCTATTAATAATATTGCTGAATGTAGAGCTCTTCTTGATGGGCTTCGGTTGTGCAGACAATTGAGATTAAGGGATGTATTAGTAGAGTCAGACTCATTGATCTTAGTGGGATGGTTGGCATCGGGAGTGTTTCTGGGAGGAAATTAAAGTTATTGATTGAGTTAAATGTTCATTTTCGTATTTAGAGAAGCTAATATGGTGGCCAATTTTTTGGCTAAGCAAGAACTCAAGGTGTTAATTCCATTCAAGGTCCTTTTTGGGGAATGAATAGCATGGATAAAGTTGGCATCCCTTATCTTAGATGTTGAGAGTTTATTGGCTTGGGTGGGTCTTTTGTTGGGTTTTGTTGTTTTTCTGGAATTTCTGGGTATCTAGGATTTGTTATTTTTTTGGAGAAATTTTGTAAGTGCTTTTGTGATTGGTTTCTCTATTTACATGGTATTCTTCCACCATAGGTGAGGATCTTTTTTAATAAAATTGGGAAGATGTCACTCTTAGGCATATGACCTCCTCGACTCTTTAACAAAAAAAAAAAGAAAAGAAGGAAGAAGTCAATAGTCCCAATTGTGTACACATATGCCTTCTTTTGAGCTAGCATCATTTAAATGCACTAGCTGTTCGCTACACAGTTGTGGGCATTTATATTTTATTTCTTATTATTGGCTTGAAAATTTGTTTTATTGCTCCCTACTGGCTTCAAAACATGAAGAAGCATCTACTCATATTCTTATTTATTGGATTGTTTAATGCGCTTTGCAGAATGTCTCGATTGCATATACGCAAAGGTTAAACATGATGAAGAAGCTCTGCAGTTTGGAACCTATGACATCCTGTTTTTACGTGTATTTTCACTGAATGAGTATTTTAATTTAATTAAAATATTTTTTCTTTTATTTTAAATTATTGTATTTTAATTGGATTTATTTAGTTGTTAGTTTTTAGTAGTTATTTATTATATTTTAGCTTGATGTGATGTTTAAATTATTTTATTTGATTTATAGCCTTTAAAGTCATTTTCGTTGGATCGGTTTCTTAACTCAAAATGTGAGAACTGGATCTCACTTTCTTTCTTTCCTTTTTCTTTTCTCCTCTTTTTCTTTTCTCCTTTTTCTTTTGCTCCTTTTTCTTTTTCTTCTTTTCCCTCCCCTGCTTCTTTCCCCCAGCCCGTGCGACCCAGCCCTCCCCCCTCTCCCTCCGTCCATTTTCTTTAGCCCGCCTAGCCACCGCCGTGTGCCAGCGTGAAGCACACCGCCCCTTCCACCTGATTCCCCACCGGCCGGTGACCTTCCCCCTCTGTTTTCAGCCCATCCCGCGCCAGCTATCTCCCCCACGCACAGCTTCAAGCCATAGCTCCTTTTTGCTCCCAAGTCGCCGTGCCTCCGTCGTTCGGCGCCGACTCTTCACCATACCACCGGCGACCTCCCAACATCCTCCACCATGAAGCCCAACCCACAACGACCACTCCTTCTCCTTAAAAGAACACAAACCCGGCTTCTCTCCACACAAGGGTTCCTCCCCGTAGCGCCGCCGTGAACCACCACATCACCTCATCGCCATCACCATTGTCTTCCCCTATCACTGGCGAGTCTTCCATAGCCTCCCCGGGTCCAATCATGCCTCCACCTTCCCGCACTCTCCCTCATTCTCCCTCGGCCTCTTCTCCTCAAAGTGGGCCGATCTCTACCGTGCGCTGCCACCCACGGCCAAACACCACCACCATTAGCTTCACCAACACCTCTAAGCCCTACCCTAGCATTTCCTAGTCTTCATTTGATCTTGTTCAAAAATGGGTATTTTGCAACCCATGGCCACAGTGTATTTTACACTGTTACGTTGCTTTTTCTCCACCGTTTGCAGCTCCTTCATCCTTCGAAAGTTATCATATAGTGCTGTAAGTATTTTCCAAAATCTATTTTAGATTTAAATATATTATTGCTTTTACAATTAATTATTTGACTAGTTGGTTAATTTCGGACTGAGTCCGAGGAGTTAGGGGTTGGATGAATTGAGAACATAGTTGTTTGGTTTTGTTGATATTGTTATTTGTTGGATGAATTGTGTCTTGAGGTGTGCATTGCATGTATGTACATGTGTTGGAACTTGAAAACTGGGCTTTCAAGCGAGAAATGTTTTTGGGTATATGTGAACGATTGGATTAACTGGTTTGAGTCAGAGGCACGTGTAGGGATGGTGGTAAGCAGGGACGATGGTAGAATCCCGCCTGTGGTTCCCGCCTGCGGTGCACACGGCGTAGGGATGGTGGTAAGCAGGGACGGTGGTAGAATCTCGCCTGTGATTCCCACCTACGATGCACGCATGAGGACGATGGTGAGCAGGGATGGTGGTAGAGTCCCGCCTGCGATTCCCGCCTACAGTGCTCTGATGATTTGGTTTTTGGGCCATTATCAGGGATAATGGTGAGGTTATGTTTAAAGGGAATGATTTGGGCCAAAATGGGATTTTTGGCGTGCGTGGAAAAATGTGGATTTATGGGTTATGTGCATTTGGCATTCTTTCATGCATATTGTTTGAGTTTAATATATTTTTATCTTGTGGTGTTTGGAATGTTACTTACCTGCGGTACCATTTTGGTACCGTAGATCTTGATGCAGATGTCGAGGAGGAGGAGGAGGCTGAGCCTGAGGAGGCGGCTCCGCTAGAGTTTTGTTTTGAAGTTGTCTATGTCAAAAAGAATATCTCTACTAGTTTTTATGTCTTGTAATATTTTATTATGTATGGTTTAAACGAGTTTGTATTAAACAAAAATTCTGGTACTTAGTTATAAGACTGTTATTATCCGCTGCATGTTTTTGTTGTACACTTGTTGCATGTACACATACTTGGCACTTGGCGATAGGATGGTGACCTGTGTTGTCATCATCCCGATGCTTCGATTTTCATGTGTCCGTACGTGAGAATTGGGGGCGTCACAGAACCAACTCGGCCACACCTTCAAAGTGAAAATGAACTTGTGAGACCTTGTTGCATGGATATATATGGATGTCTCATATCCTCTCAGGCGAAGCTTCCAACATCCTGCACAATTGCTACCTATATCTGGAGGAAATTTTGATGAGCTCATTTCAGGTATTAATTCTAAATTGGAGTCTCCACTTGGATGCTCTAACTAGAAAATGTTACTGACTTCTGCAATAAATTTGAGTATGGCATCTTTTTCTGACGGATAGTTAATGTAAAGCCCAGGCCGTGGCCCATACTAGAGGAAAGCCCAATAATATCCTTGAAGTGGCGTCGTTTTAGGTATGGCTTAAAGCCTCATTTTCCTTCCCTGATGGTTGTTTTTTCCTTCACTTTCTGGTTTCAGCTTCTTCAAGTTACGCTTTTTTTTTCCTCCTCTCACTTCTCCTCATTTTTTTTCTCAACTGCAACTCCTTATCCTCACTTTTAGACCTTTATGGTTCTCACTAGGCTTCTTCCTTCGCACGCCATCCTACCTTCTTTGTGTTTTTCTTGCTGCATTTTTAGAGGATTTTTGTGAGCCGGTAATTTCTCTCTAGATCTCTCCTCTTACTCACTTTCTCTGTTTTTTTTTTTTTTTTTGGTATTTTTCTTTTCTTTTCTTTTCTTTCTTTCTTCTTCTCACTAGTAGATTTCTTTCAATTTCAGATTTTCCTCTCCCTCTTTTGCGTCGTTCTCTTTTCCACTTGGTTTCATATTTTCCTTGTAATTTTTCTGCGAAGTTATATACATATTTTTTTCTATTGCAATCCATGCTTCTACTTTGTTTTCCTTGGAGTTTTAGTGTTGTAATTTGAGTAGATTTTCAAATGTGTCACTGGTGTTTGTTTGGGTATAAACAATAGAGAATATCGATGGGTGTGGAGTAGAATTTAAGAAGATTTGGACATTTTATTTTGTGGAGTTGTGAAAGGAGAAAGGTTTGATGTGAGTGTTGCTTATTTGGTTGAGTTGATGGTTGTTTGAGATTTGGGTTGCTATATTGGTGTTGATATTTCTATTAATTGAGTTTGATGTTGGTTGATGGGTGTAAAGGTTAGTATTGAAGCGGGCATATGGTAGATTGGGTTGAAGTGTGGGCTCTTCGGGGATTATTATGTGGTTGTTTGGTTTGTGTTAATGTGTTGATATTTGATGTGGAATTATGGATTTTAATTAATTAGATCGAAGTGGCGATTGTAGCTCTTTAACACTTAGTGTATATTTATTTTTATGTATAAGTGACGAGGCTAATAGAGGTCAAATTCAAGGTATTGATAATACGTTGCAAGAATCAGGTAAGTTCCTATGCTAGATTTTCCTAAAACGAAAGAAATGAATTGAGTTTGGTTTGTAAATTGGGCATTATTATGTTTTTTAAAAGCAAACATGAAAAAAACCTCAATATATGTGTTTTGCATTCACTCATGAAAAATCTATATGAAAGAGAAAAATGTTTTTGACATGAATAGTGTAGACATGAGCAATATTTGACATGTTTATAAAATGTGTAAAAGAGCGAATATGAAAATTGAGATTTTTTATACAAGTTTTATGAAATGTTTTGGATATGATATTGATCATTAGAAAATGATATGAATGTGTTCATCACGTGCTTTAATATGATATGAATATGGAAAACTTTTGGCATACTTATATGTTATTATTCTGATTCTGAATATGGTTCTGATATGATGATACTGGTTCAAGTGATATGTTTGGTACCAACATGATATGATAGGAGTGCAACCACTTTGGAAACAAAGTGGTCTTTTATGTGTTCTTCCCTGTGTGCACACTCATGACTCCGAGATTGAAAAATGGAAAGTTTCACAATATGATACTACCTGGTTTGGCCACCGGGAATAGCACAATCCTACCACGGGGGTTAAATATGGTATTTGATATGATACGATACGATATGAAATGATAAGATGAGAATGTTCAGTTATGTTATGCCAAAGTGTTTTTGAATATGAACAATTGTTTTATTCCAAATATAAAAAGATTGAAATGTTGCTCTGTTTTTTCTAATCATATGTTTTAAGATCTGTATATGAAAATGAAATATTTCTGTTTCCTGCATATGAAACTTTATGAAAATGCTCATGTTGTACACACTAGTAGATGTGCTTTGCTTACTGAGTTGTTGATAACTCACCCCCTTATCTCCAAATATTTTCTCAGATGATATGGATGGTACAACGGAAGATCAAGAATAGAAATTTGTGAATGTGAATGTGGATGGTTCAGATGATGGGGATAGAGTGTTGGATTCTTTAGGGTACTGTTAATAGAAGGAATTTATGCTGTTCCTTAGATTTGTTATTGTTTCTGGACTTAGTAAGACTTAAGGATTTTTTTTTTCAGTTATTTTGTTTGGACTAATGGGAAATTGTGGACCCTTTGATTTATGTTATTCATAGAAATGACAACATGAACATCATTAAGTGTTAGTTGTGGAAAATATAATATTGTTTATTATTTTCAAAGTCTTTAAAGATTTTAGATTTGATGAGAGGTAAGTTTATAAATGACAGGTAGTAATTCTCCAACCCCCAAGGGACCGGGGCATTACAGTTAATGGGCTCACATGAGAAGGTTGCTCTTTCCCTTTATTGATAAACCTGCTGTCTTCTAATGTGACTGATCTAGTGTTATAGGTTGTGGAGGGGTTCGATGCTAATAGTTTGGAGCAATTTTTCAGTCTAGCTTGGGGGTTTTGGTATAAAAGAAATAAACTTGAGTTTGAAAACACTCGACTAAGCCCGCTTCATGTTACTAATCACTCCTTGAGCCTTTTAAATAGTTTCAAAGTTGTGGTTGTCAGTTCTAGAATGCAGATGCAGGACCAATTCTATTGGAAGCCTCCATCTCAGGGAGTTCATAAATAAAATATAGATGGTGCAATGTTTTCCAATTTACACAAAGCGAGTATAGGTGTTATCCTAAGAGATTCATCAGGAAAAGTGGTGATGGCAACTTCCAAACAAGAACCCGAGGTTGAAGATCTAGAAGCTATTGAGTCGCTGGCGATTTTCAAAGGCAAGCAGCTGAGCTTGACAATGGGTATTGCACATATTGACATAGAGTCCGACTGTTTGTTGCTGGTCCAGTCGTTACAAAAAAATGACATGTTGAACTCAATGCTAGGCAACCTGTTTTTTGAAGTTAAAAGACTATGCAGTTGCTTTGAAATTGTTACTTTTAAACGTGTGTATAGGGAGGGGAATAGAGTAGCTCATGAGCTTGCTCGTAATACTTGGAGACTTGATGATCTTGAAATGTGGTGGGATTGTACTTCAGACTTTCTTTCTCAAACCCTATGGTTTGATAAATGTCTGTAATCATTTTTTTATCTCAATGAAGATGTTGGTTTATCAATTAAAAGAAAAAAAAAAAACAACAATATCCAACTTGTCTGGTGAAGTTACTAAATTGAGGTGATGTGAAAAATCTGCTATGGTGGGTGAAAATAATGTCAAAATTGCTGATAGTGATGATGCTGGCAGAGGTTGTGATCGTAGTACGTAGGAAGAGAGAGTGGTTACTTGATTTTGCTGAGCCAATTGAATATTTGTATGCCAAGGGTAAGAAGTTGTGTGTGCAGATAGAAGAGAATCTATCTGTGTTGCATGGTATGTTAGACAGACGATTAGGCAGTCCCTAGGAAGAAGTAAGATGTCTGGCTTCTAATCTATTCAAGATTAAACTTGATTTATTGCAAGAGGCCACAATTTATTAAGTTGATCATTTACGAGATATATGAAAATTGAAAACATTCTTTTCATTTTACCTAGGTGTTTACCATCTAGTAAATCTGAATGGCCATAAATGTCATTAATTTAATTTCCAAAATTTTCTTTTGGTTCTATATATTGATGTACTGAAAAAATGTTTGATGGAATGAGAAAAATAGAGTATTGACGTAGAAAGTGCTTCTTTCCTCTTCTTCTATTGTTTTGTCTCTATTTTGATTCCAATAGAGTGGCATCAGAGCTTAGGTTTGAGAAAATGTTTTCTAAAGGAACCTCTCTTTCTTTCCAATATCCACAACTCACCAAGCTCAATTATGAGAATTGGTCAATCCGAATGAAGGCTATCCTTGGTTCCCAAGGATTATGGGAGATTGTTGAGAAAGGTTTTGTTCAACTTCAAAATGAGGAGGCTTTGAATCAAGCCCAGGAGGAAGCCTTGGAGAAAGAAAGGAAGAAAGATCAAAGTGTGCTCACAGTCATTTATCAAGGTTTAGATGATGACATGTTAGAGAAAGTGGCCAATGAAACAAACTCCAAGCAAGCATGGGATACTCTTCGAAATTCCGTCATGGGAGTTGAAAGAGTGAAGAAAGTGCGTCTTCAAACTCTAAGGGTTGAGTTTGAATCTCTTTTGATGAAAGAGAGTGAATCCATCTCAAATTACTTCACAAGAGTTTTGATGGTGGTGAATCAATTGAAGAGGCTTGGAGAAAAATTAGAAGATGTTCGTGTTGTTGAGAAAATTCTCCACTCTCTCAACTTCAAATTTGACCATATAGTTGTAGTCATTGAAGAATCTAAAGATTTGGAGATCACGTCCATTGATGAATTAAATGGATCCTTACGGGCTTATGAAGAAAGGATGAACCGAGGCAAGCAAGAGCAAGTGGAACAAGCCTTGCAAGCAAAGCTTTCCTTGAAAGATAAAGGACAAGCTTGTGAAAATGGTAGAAGAGGCCAAGGACGTGGAAGAGGTCAAGGCCGTGGATGAGGACGTGGTCGTGGAAGAGGAAAAGTAGAGCAAATTTTTTCTCAAGAGGGAAGAAATCAAAATTCTTCAAGAGGTCGTGGAAGAGGAAGAGGAAGAGGCAATCATGAGATTAAGAATGACAAAAGTCAAATTGAATGTTATTCTTGTGGAAAATATGGGCATTATTCTTGGGAGTATCAAACCAAGAAAGTAGAAGAGGAGACAAAGCTCATTTTGCACAAGGAAGATGTTGAGGAGCCAGCACTATTCCTTGTGCTTAATGAAGAGCACAATGGTGAGAAGAATACGCGGTGTCTGGATAATGGAGCTAGCAACCACATGACGGGCAATAGAAGCAAATTTGTGGAACTTGACACCAAAGTGACGGGCCATGTGCACTTTGGTGATCAATCAAAGGTGGAGATTAAAGCCAAAGGTACAATTTTGTTTGCGGCAAAGAATGGGACCTATAAGATTCTTTCTAATGTTTATTACATTCCTAAGATGAAAAAAAATATTTTGAGTATTGAGCAACCTATGGAGAATGGTTGCAAATAAATATGGAAGATGGTTTTCTTTGGCTTAGAGATAAAGAAGGGAATCTTATTGCTAAGTCTTCTATGACAATAAATCGCATGTTCTTGTTGAATATGAAGACCAATGAAGCCATGTATTAAAGATCCATCATGGATTTGGCATATGAGATATGGGCATCTTAATTTTGGAGGGCTTAGAGATTTGGGAGCAAAGAGGATGGTGAAAGGTATTCCATTGATTGATCATCCTGATCGTTTATGTGAAGCTTGTTTACTAGGCAAGCATTCAAGAAAGAGCTCTCCCAAGCAATCCAATTCAAGAGCCACCGAGCCACTTCAACCTATACATGCATATGTTTGTGGTCCAATCAAGCTTCCATCTCTTGGTAAAAGTTCTTATTTCTTGCTCTTTAGATTATTCATGAAAAACATGGGTTTATATTTTGAAGCAAAAAAGTGAGGCTTTTGAGGCATTCAAAAGGTTCAAAGCTTGTGTCAAGAAAGAAAGTGGCTATGAAATCAAATCTCTACGAACCGATAGAGGTGGTCAGTTCACTTCCAACTTATTCAAGGTTTTTTGTGAGACACATGGAATTCGTCGTCCCTTAACCGTTCCAAGATCGCCACAACAAAATGGAGTTGTTGAGAGGAAGAACAGAACAATTCTCAATATGGCAAGGACCATGTTGAAAAGCAAGTCGATGCCAAAAGAGTTTTGGGCTGAAGTGGTTGCATGTGCAGTTTACATCTCTAATCGCTCACCTACCAAAAGTTTGAAGGATGTGACGCCACAAGAAGCATGGAATGGATGGAAGCCAAATGTGTCACATTTGCGAGTTTTTGGGTCTATTGCCTATGTTCAAGTTCCAGAGCAAAAGAGATCAAAGCTTGATGATCGAAGTAAGAAGGTTGTGTTTATCGGCTACGATGAGAACTCAAAGGCTACAAGTTCTTCAATCCAAGCAATAACAAAGTCATTATTAGTAGAGATGTTGAATTTGAAGAAGATGCAACATGGGATTGGAGTACAAAAAATGAAACTGCTTATCATTTTCTTCCCTATTTTGATGAAGAAACTTCAACACAAGAAGTCCAAGATGAAATTGTATCTCCAATGACGCCAACATCATCCTCAATAGCATCATCATCATCTTCTCCATCATCTAGCTCAAGTGAGGGTCCTAAAAAATATCGAAGCCTTGAGGATCTCTATGAAGAAACCGAAAGGTTAGAAGATGAGAATTTGTTATGTTTATACTCTAGTGATGAGCCTTTGAATTTTGAAGAAGCTATGAAAGATAAAAAAATGGATACAAGCCATGGAGGAGGAAATTCAAGCCATTAAGAAGAATGACACTTGGGAGCTTGCCTTACTTCCAAGTGGTAATCAAGTGATTGGAGTCAAGTGGGTGTATAAAGTCAAGAAGAATTCCAAGGGTGAAGTGGAAAGATACAAAGCAAGACATGTTGTAAAGGGCTACAAGCAAAAGCATGGCATTGATTATGAAGAGGTTTTTGCTCTCGTTGCTCGTTTAGAGACAATCCGACCACTACTATCACTTGCAGCCCAAAATCAATGGAAGATCCATCAAATGGATGTTAAGTTTGCATTTTTGAATGTCTTGAGGAAGAGGTTTATATTGAACAGCCTCCCAGTTTTGTTGTTGAAGGTTATGAAGATAAAGTGCTTAGGCTTAAAAAGGCCTTATATGGATTAAAGCAAGCTCCAAGAGCTTGGAATAGCCGTCTTGATAAGTATTTTAAAGAGAATGGTTTCACTAGATGCATTCATGAATGCACTCTATGTGAAAAAGGAACATGAAGATTTATTATTTGTTTGTGTCTATGTGGATGATCTTATATTCACACGAAACAATCAAATGATGTTTGAGGGTTTTAAGAAGGCTATGGCTCAAGAGTTTGAGATGAGTGATATGGGACTCATGTCCTATTATTTGGGAATTGATGTTAAGCAAATGAAGGATGAGATTTTCATTTCGTAAGAAGCCTATACAAAGGAAGTGCTAAAGAAGTTCAAGATGTTGGATTGCAATCCTATTAACACGCCTATAGTGTGGAGTTAAACTTTTAAAATAGGAAAAAGGGCTACAAAAAGTTGATCCAACATTATTCAGAAGTCTTGTGGGAAGTTTGAGATATTTGACTTGTACTAGACCTAAAATTGTTTTTTCAGTTGGACTTGTGAGTCGCTTTATGGAAAATCCATCTGAAACACACATGAAGGAAGCCAAGAGGATCCTTCGTTATCTTAAAGGTACTCTTGATTATGGAATTTTTTACTCTGCTTCAAGTAAGTTCAAGTTAATGGGCTATTGTGATAGTGATTATGCTGGAGATATTGATGATAGGAAGAGTACTACTAGGTTATTGATGATAGGAAGAGTAGTACTGGGTTTGTTTTCTTCTTGGGAAATAATGCAATTTCCTGGTGTTCTAAGAAACAACCCATAGTTACTCTTTCAACCTGTGAAGCTGAGTACGTTGCTGTTACTACTTGTGCTTGTCATGCAATTTGGTTAAAGATATTGCTGAAGGAACTTCATTTTGAGCAAAGTGAAGCTACCAAGATCATGATGGACAATAAGTCAGTTATTACTCTAGCAAAGAACCCGGTGTTTCATGATCGAAGCAAGCATATTGAGACAAAGTATCATTTTATTCGACAATGCATTGAGAATAGGTACGTGGAGGTAGAGTATGTGAAGTCACTTGACCAAACTGCTAATATATTCACAAAGCCTACCAAATATGATACATTTCAGAAGTTGAGGATGATGATCGGTGTTGGAAAGATGTCAAGTTTAAGGGGGGAGTGTTGAAGATTAAACTTGATTTATTGCAAGAGGCCACAATTTATTAACTTGATCATTTACGAGATATGTGAAAACTGAAAATTTTCTTTTCATTATACCTAAGTGTTTACCATCTAGTAAATCTGAATGGCCATAAATGTCATTAATTTAATTTCCAGAATTTTCTTTTGGTTCTATATATTGATGTACTGAAACAATGTTTGATGGAATGAGAAAAAGAGAGTATTGACGTACAGAGTGCATCTTTCCTCTTCTTCTATTGTTTTTTCTCTATTTTGATTCCAGCATAATCCGCAATGCATTCCACAAGGTACGCTTGATGGGTTGCACAAAAAGAGCAAGGTGTCTCCTGAAGAGGTACATAAGAAGCATTTTTGTGTCAGTGACGAGCAAAAGAAGATAGAAAAACCTGGAACCGAAGTCTTGGAGGATTCAAGTGATCTTGAAACTATGGCAAGTTTTGAGGATGTAGCTGATGGTGACTACATGAAACTGCTGGACTTGGATGATGCTGCTGACGAGCAACGTTGCAGGATGGCTGCCGAAAGGCCTATGTCACCAAGTCTTCCTATTATTGACTCTGATAACCGGGAAATATTTGATGTGGATCGTTCTGAAACTTTAGTAGTGGAATGGACCTATAAAAAGGTATCGACGGAGCACAGTTTTGATGTTATTGATGTTGAAATTGAGTCCAATAAACTAAAACATGCTACTTTAGGAACTTCCCGTAATCTGTCACTGCATTAGAATGTAGCCCCTGCTGATTCCGTTGCTGTCATTGGGAATGGTTTCTGGACTCTAGAGGCAGGAAATGCTAGTCCTCAGTAGGTCCAGGTCTCGGGTCTGGTTGTGGGCATTAGTAATTTTCCTAGATCAAGAGACGAGGAAGTTAAGTTTCCATTTCAAAGTGAATCGAATTTGGATCTGCATGTGACACTGTTCCAAAATACTGTGTCGTGTCTCCAAACATGAGAGATCGTAACGTCATTTCTAGGATATTTAAAACTACCAAAACTTGTATAGCTCGGTTCTGTTTGCTTTCTCAAACGGAGTGGGTGGTGCCAAAGATTCTGCTTGCTCTTATAATGTAAGAAAATCTTTTACTTGTGTGAGGGATTCATTGCTATCTGAGTTGATACGATTTTCTTGCCGTTAATAAAACTATACAAGACTCTTTATGGGTGGATGGCAGCCATTAATAGTTTTTCTTTTTGCTAACTTTGTAGAATTTATGGGTGCGGTTTTGTTGCTCTTTATAAGTGGGGGTTTCTCTAGTATATTATTTCATGTGTATTGGTGTGCCCCTCTATGTTTTGATAAGATTTGATTTATTTATAAAAAAATCTGCATGACTAGTCTTTGTTGGTATATGGATGCTTTGAAGTCAGTGAGACAATGAGTTTTTTAAGGTTGGAACTAATTTATTTTTCATATCATTGACATGTTTCTGGCAAATTAAGGTCTGCATGTTTTTTACATTGGTGCTACTCAATTTGTCCACCATTGCTCCAAGGAAACTTGGAAACTGCTTGAATACGGATTCCATCCTGTGGTTGGATTCTTTCTCCGGGCACATACGTGCAGGTCTGTTCAGTGTTTACGCATTATATATAATTTCCATAGTTGATACAATTGCTTGATTTGGTTGTTTAGATTTATGTTAATTGGTCATTTTCTTTTTTCTTATCCTTTTCTTTTTGGCATTGATGTCTAATGTGGAGAGATGAAGCATGCTTGCAGATTTTTTTTTTTTTTGGATGAACTTCTTAGTCTCATTGAGGAATTCCTTATAGACAGAAGAGTTCTGGTGTACACTAATATATCATCTGAGACATTTATCGATTGTGATACAAGAATTAACTTCCTCTTGGATGGTGTGACTTTTAGTTTTTCATATGAAGTTTCGTCTGCTGATCAGTTGGTGCTGGGAGCATTATATTAGCATTGAAATTCCCAAGGTATCCCTGTAAAACCACGAAATTGTCTACCAATTTCCTTGAACAAATAGGTTAGATCTCAATTATCAAGATTATGAAACGAATCAAATAGTTTAAAATAAATAATCAAACTTGCAAGACACAAGGATTGGTTACGAAGGAAAACCCTTTAAAGAACTCTTTAAAGGTAAAACCCTACGAGACAGCCAAACCCAGGAAAGTCAATCTTATTATTTGAAAAACAATTACAAGTAATAATCAATTACAAAACCTTTGCAATTCGACTCTCTTACTTGCCTAGACAAATGACCCGTTTGTCTTCTACCGCAGTAGCAGCCAGAACCTCTGACGATCTTCAAATATTGACGTCCC
Source organism: Carya illinoinensis (assembly GCF_018687715.1). Lineage (NCBI taxonomy): Eukaryota > Viridiplantae > Streptophyta > Magnoliopsida > Fagales > Juglandaceae > Carya > Carya illinoinensis. The sequence goes on along the minus strand of NC_056767.1, from coordinate 15,340,196 downwards.
TTCTGGACTCCAGAGGCTGAAATCCAATCGATGTTACTTCACCCTCAAAGCACGATCACACTCAAGAAGATATGAAAAACCCCATGAAAATTCTCAAGTGAATTTTATCTCATAAACACTCAGAATCTCCTCTATAAAATTCGTGGCTTGAAGGCCTTGAGAAGATAAAAAATTAAATCCCTTTAAATAGAAAGTCTGAAAAGAGTTCTAGTTGCAGTAGGACTCTGCTGACGGTTAGCAACAGACGCGAAAACGCATCCCGACGGACTGCTAACATTTCATGATAACTTCTTCTGATATATACTAAACTCTGTTTCAGATTTCTTCTGGATAAGGGCAAAACTATCAGAACTCGATTTTGACTTCAAGGCCTTATCTAAACAACTCCTAAAACTTCTAGATAGACTCAATATTGTTTAGATACAAATCAATACTTATTTTACATTCATCCAAATTTAATCAAATAATGATAAGATAAACCTTATCATTTATCCAGAACAAAGAAAAAAAAAACCATATATTTTATAATTTAGAAAAAGATTTGTTTTTTTTTGTTTGTTTTGTTTTATATAACAAAAGATAACATGCCTAAAAACATCTTAGTTTAATCAAGTCAGAATATACCAAAAAAAAAATTCAATAATCCTTAGCATACTCATGTTTGCAACAGTCCCTTTTTGGATATTCACTCCTCAGAGAATCAGTAATGCCAAAGTTCATGTGAGTGTGTGAGTGAGTATACTTATATCATAGCATGTTATGAGCTTTCCCCCCCCCCCCCCTTTTTTTTTTGTTTGTTGCTCTCTTTTGTGTTATATTTTTTCTTTGATACCTTTGTTTAAACAAAGATAAATTTTTTTTTTTTTAAAAAAAAAAAGAGGCTCTCAAGAGTTTGTTTCTTGACCTTAAAAGTCAAACTTTATGCTAGGGCCTAGGTACATAGGCATCTCCTCCAAACACTAGTTTGTACACCTCCTTTGTTCATGTTGGTTGCTCATCTTTTTCCATAATGATTGGAGCAACGATTTTTTCTGTAAGAACTCAAGGTGATAGATCCGTGTGGGGTGTTTGTCTTTTTCTGCAATGAATAAACACCAACTTTTTCTATATGGATCACTCTTTGTGTTTGGCAAGAAGAGAGCTCTTTAAAGAAGTACTAGGTTCAACTAGTATTAGTCAATTCAAGGCATGAACTCCCTCTTTGATGAGCATCTTTTTTTTTTTAAAAAAAACAGATTAATTATAGGATGCTTACATATAGTTTCCTCACAGTGCATATAGATGAACTTTGCCAAAAAGACCTATAGGGTTAGTACACTTAAAGAAAACTGCACAAAGAGAAGTAATACATAAGATCAGAAAATTTTTAAAGCAATTCCATACATGCTCAAACTGTGATGTAACAACCATGTACCTTAAAGAAACACACAACCCAGTTTTGTTTTTATAAGATTTTTCTTTTTATTTAAACAGAAAAACTGAAACATTTATGCTTTTAAAGAAAGGAAAAAAAACTGGAAGAAAATATCCTAAACTAGTAGGATAGAAAACTCTCACTTGGGATCAGATATACCAATGGCTTTTCGTAAAAACTCAAATCTAAGTCCATCCAAAGGTTTAGTAAACAAGTCAGCCAATTGATGTTCAGTAGGCACATGTTCCAAGGATATTATTTTAGACTCAACCAAGTCTCTTATAAAATGATGTCTAATATCAATGTGCTTGGTTCGAGAATGCTGGACAGGATTTTTGGAAATACTTATAGCACTTGAATTATCACAATATATTGTCATAGTGTCTTGAGAAAAACCATAATCATCAAGCATTTTTTTCATCCATAATAGCTGAGTACAACAGCTCCCTCCAGCTATGTATTCAGCTTCAGCAGTAGATAAAGAAATGGAATTTTGCTTTTTACTCATCCAAGCTACAAGATTTCCACCTATATAAAAACACCCACCCGTAGTACTTTTCCTATCATCAGCATTCCCAGCCCAATCAGCATCTGAATAGCCAACAAGTGTAAGATTAGTGTCTTTTGAGTACCATATCCCATAATCAACAGTGGCATTAAGGTATTTTATGATTCTTTTTACTGCAGTAAGATGGGATTCTTTAGGATTAGCTTGAAATCTAGCACATACACCAACACTGAAAGCTATATCAGGTCTACTTGCTGTAATATATAAAAGACTTCCTATCATGCTTCTATAAAGAGTGGGATCAATATTTTTACCTGTGGAGTCATTGTTGATTTTCACTGAAGTGCTCATGGGAGTACGAGCATTGCTTTTTCCTTCCATTCCAAATTTTTTAACAAGATCTCTTGCATATTTAGATTGTGAAATAAATATTCCTTCTTTACATTGTTTTACTTGAATACCCAAGAAGAAATTTAACTCACCAATCATACTCATCTCAAATTCAGATTTCATTTCATTTGCAAAGTTATAAGCAAGAGATTCAAGTGTTGCTCCAAAAACAATACCATCAACATATATTTGAGCAATTAAGAGTTGTTTACCTGATCTTCTTATGAATAAAGTCCTATCAGCTTGTCCTCTAACAAAGTCATGATCAAGTAAGTAGGCAGTTAACCTTTCATACCAAGCTCGAGGTGCTTGTTTTAGTCCATACAGCGCCTTCTTCAACCTATAGACATATTCAGGGTAGAGATGATTAATAAATCCTTTTGGTTGGTGGACATATACCTCTTCTGGTAATACTCCATTTAGGAAGGCACTCTTGACATCCATTTGATATAATTTGAAGTCTAGATGACAGGCAAGTGCTAGTAGAATGCGAACAGATTCTAGCCGGGCCACAGGAGCAAATGTTTCATCAAAATCAATCCCTTCTACTTGTGTGTAACCTTGTGCAACCAACCTTGCTTTATTTCTCACAATAGTACCATGCTCATCGGATTTGTTCTTAAAGATCCACTTAGTCCCAATTATGTTATAATTTTCTGGTTTAGGAACTAACTCCCATACATCATTTCTAGTAAATTGATGGAGTTCTTCATGCATGGCTTTGACCCAACTTTCATCATTTAGTGCTTCCTCGACTTTCTTGGGTTCAACCTGTGACAAATAACACACAAAAGAAACCTGATTTAGTACTCTTCTTCTAAGCCTCATACCTCCATCTAGCTCACCGAGAATGTTTTCTTTAGGATGATTTTGAGTGATTCTTGAAGAAGGTTCTTTGATTTGTGGATTTTGTGGTGTTTCCTCTATATTATCTTCCTCATTTTGCACTTGTGAGTCTTCTCCACTGGTCTGCCCCAGTTCCTTCATATTGTCAAGCTCCTTCATGGTAGTTTCTGCTGCAATGTCATCCACAATTACGTTAATTGATTCCATAACAGATTGTGTACGTAAGTTGTAAACTCTATAAGCCTTACTATTGGAGGAATAGCCAAGAAACAATCCCTCATCACTTTTGCTTTCAAATTTATGATTGTTTTCTCTGTCTTTCAGGATATAACACTTGCTACCAAAAATTCTGAAATACTTTACCGTAGGCCTTTTATTTTTCCACAAACCGTAAGGTGTTTGATTGGTGCCGGGTCTTAGAACTACTCGATTCAAGATATGATTTGCTGTATTCACAGCTTCTCCCCAAAAATATAAAGCCATCTTCTTGTTGCTTAACATTGTTCGTGCCATTTCTTGGATTGCTCTATTTTTCCTTTCCACCACTCCATTTTGTTGTGGAGTGATAGGTGCAGAAAATTCTTGGTGTATTCCCTGTTCATCACAAAAAGAAGTAAAATTAGTATTCTCAAATTCTCGACCATGATCACTGCGTATTCTAGAGATAGAAACTTCCTTCTCTATTTGTAGTTTCTTGAATAGCTTTTTGGCAAGATCAAAAGCTTCAGATTTTTCTCTTAAGAGCATTATCCATGTGAACCTTGAAAAATCATCTATAATCACCATGATATACTTCTTTCCTCCAAGACTCTCAGTTTGTGTTGGACCCATCAAATCCATATGCAATAGCTCAAGAGGCCGAGAGGTAAGAATATGAGAAATCTTCTTGTGTTGGGCTCTAGTTTGCTTTCCTTCTTGGCATGCTCCACACACTATTTTCTTCACTTTTATTACCTTGGGCAGTCGATCAATAATTTTTCTTTTTGAGATTTTTGACAAATTTTTAAAATTAATATGCCCAAGGCGTTGATGCCATAATTCAGCTTCATCAAGTGTGACTCTATGACATTTCTGCAATGGTTTTGGAGAAATTCCATAACAATTGTCTGTAGTTCTAGTACCTTTTAAGACCCATTCTCCACCTTTATCATATAGGTTGCACGCATCTTTTGAAAACTGCACAGAAAAATTATTGTCACAAAACTGACTAATGCTAAGTAAATTAGCTTTCAAACCATTAACAAATAAAACATCATGCAACACAGGTAGTCCTGGTATTTCAATACTCCCTTTCCCTTCTATGACAGCCTTGCTCCCATCTCCAAAAGTCACGGTGCCTCCATGAGATGTTTCAATTTTTTTCAATAAGTTTTTGTCTCCAGACATGTGCCTAGAACAGCCGCTGCCCAGGTACCACATACAATCTTCCATTGATTTCAGTGTTGTGTGAGCAACAAGACATGCTGGATCTTTCTTTCTCACCCATTTTGTCTTGAGTATTGACTTATGTTTTTCTTTGTTTTGAAGGCACATATCTGCTAGTTCCCCAAGCTTAAGATTTATGAGATTGATTTGTTGACTTATGTCATCAACTTGAGTCTGTAGGCTCTTCTCTTTTCTTTTTCCTTCAAATTTCTGCACTTGATTCATGTTAAAACAATGTGGTCTTATATGACCTATTACTCCACACTTATGACATGTAGGGACAAATTTATCATGCAGATTTTTTGAATAAACTGGCTTAAGTTCAGCATGATTTTGAAAACTCTTACCTTGACTTCCTTTAACAAAAACAATACCTTTGGAGGTTGTAGCAGCGGATGATGAGGCATATTTTTCTTTTCCTTTAGAAGTCGTGTACCCTAGACCAGTTCTGCCACTATTTATTTTTTGAAAACTCAACATTTCTTCTAATTTTTGTGTTGCTGTTTTTTCTTCAACCTTTTTCAATTCTTTTTCTAGTGCAATATTTTGATTTTCTAACCTGGCTATTTCACTCTCAGAGACTTTTAAAGCTTCAGACATGTTGTTTTTCTCACTTTCCATATCAGTGAACTTCTTATACAACTTCTTGTTGAGTTTCTTTAATTTGATCACTTCTTCACACACATCATTGTAAGCCTCCTGTAATCTCAGTTCTTGATCAGCCTCAACAATTGATACATTTGAATCACTGTACTCACAACTACTTTCAGATTTGGTCAGTGTAATATCAGGAAAATCATTCACAATAGTAGAGAAAGCCATAAAAGATTTTTCATCATCAGAGGATGAGTTTGAACTTTCAGAATCTGAAATATCACTAAGTGTGACATTCAATGCTTTCCCTTTGTTTTTCTTGAAGTTTGGACATTCAACTCTTATATGACCATACCCAGAACATTCATGACACTGAACTTTATCCTTTTTCTCAGTTTTTTCTTTTTTCCAATTTTCAGATTCATTTTTCTTAGAAAAAACATTTTTTCCTCGTTTTTGTTTAGCATTTTCTCTATTAAACATGAACTTTCTGAATTTTCTAGCAAGTAAAGCAATCTCTTCATCATTCAGACTTTCTTCATCAGAAATATTTTTATAATTTTCTTCTATAGTCTTTAAAGCAATGGACTTACCTTTTCTTGTTTGAGGAAGTGAAGATTCATATGTTTGCAAAGACCCTACCAGTTCTTCTACCTTTATTGCATCCAGATCTTTACTTTCTTCAATTGCAGTAGCTTTAGGTCGAAATCTTTCAGGTAAAGACCTTAGAATCTTTCTTACAACTCTTGAATCTTCCACCTTTTCTCCAAGATTAAACCTGGAATTCACAATATCATTTAGTTTAGAATAAAAATCATCAAAACTTTCCTCTTCCAGCATTTTAATCTCCTCAAATTTAGAAGTTAACAATTGTAATTTTGAGTTCTTCACAATTTTTGTTCCTTCATGTGTAACCTCCAGGATATTCCATGCCTCTTTAGCAATCTCACACATGAAGATTCTCTTAAATTCTTCTGGAGATACAGCCATGAATATAGCATTCAGCCCCTTGCTATTCCAATTACAGTTGGTGATTTCTTCTTTCGTCCAATCATCAATATTTGTTTCTGGTCTGACCCAACCTCGTACAACCACGTTCCATACTCGCTCATCCAATGATTTGAGAAAGGCTCGCATGCGTACTTTCCAATATGCATAATTTTCACCATTGAAGTGCGGTGGGGCATTCAATGATGACATATTGCAGGGGCACGGATCACACTCGAAAGAGTGAACCACGCTCTGATGCCAATTGAAATTCCCAATGTACCCCTGTAAAACCACGAAATTGTCTACCAATTTCCTTGAACAAATACGTTAGATCTCAATTGTAAAGATTATGAAATGAATCAAATACTTTAAAATAAATAATCAAACTTGCAAGATACAACGATTGGTTACGAAGGGAAACCCTTTAAAGAACTCTTTAAAGGTAAAACCCTACGGGGCAGCCAAACCCAGGAAAGTCAATCTCATTATTTGAAGAACAATTACAAGTAATAATCAATTACAAAACCTTTGCAATTCGACTCTCTTACTTGCCTAGACAAACGACCCGTTTGTCTTCTACCACAGTAGCAGCCAGAACCTCTGGCGATCTTCAAATGTTGACCTCCCTTCTGGAACTCCAAAGGCTGAAACCCAATCAATGTTGCTTCGCACTCAAAGCACGATCACACTTAAGAAGATATGAAAATTCTCATGAAAATTTTTCTCTCATAAACACACAAAATCTCCTCTGTAAAATTCGTGGCTTGAAGTCCTTGAAGAGATACAAAACCGAATCCCCTTTAAATAGAAGATCTGAAAAGAGTTCTAGTTGCAGTAGGACTCTGCTGACGGTTAGCAACAGACGTGAAAACGCGTCCCGACGGACTGCTAACATTTCGTGATAACTTCTTCTGATATAGACTAAACTCTGATCAGATTTCTTCTAGATAAGTGTAATGCTATCAGAACTCGATTTTGACTTCAGGGGCTTATCTAAACAACTCCTAATATTTCTAGATAGACTCAACATTGTTTAGATATAAATCAATAATTATTTTTACATTCATCCAACAATAATAAATAATATGATAAGATAAGCCTTATCATTCACTCATCTAATCCTAGCCAACTTTTTTGCCTTTACAATTATTCCTGTTGAGTTGTTGGTCCCTCCCTAGGATTGGTCTTCAGTAGTATCAGAAGCTAAAAATTGACATCAAATTATCTCTGAACTGTAGCTTTTCACTGAGCGTGATGCACATCCACCAAGATATTTGTTACGACTAAACTTTGACTCAAATTAATGAATCAAAAATCTAGTGCAGTTTTACCTGCAAGTATATAGGTGTTGTAGTATCTTATAGGATCGAGTCCACAGGGATTGACTTTTGTGATAAATAAAATAAATTCAGACAATGAAACGAAATTACGAAAAGAAACGTGCAATCAAATGAAGATTGATAAAATGAATCAAACTAAAATGATAAAATGAATGGAAAAAGACTAAGGTTTCGAGGATCCGTCTAATAATTTATGATATTGTTTCCGATCAATTTACTTCAATTAAACTAGAATAATGATTCCGTTTAATTGGTAGATTTAGCATTTAAGATCGAGAAAAAAACAGACGCTTATGATTGAGCGTGAACGATTGATGATTAAAACATTTACAAATATATTTGAATACCATAGGGATTCCTCAAGCATTCACTGTATTCAGAAATCACAATGAATCAAGACGAGTATATAGATAATCAAAATATCCAAATAAAATCTTTCAATCAATCAAGCTCGCAAAATAGATTTTACGTGGATTTGGAAACAATATTTAAATCATTAAACTTCACCTCTAACCTTAGTATGAAAATTTAGCTAAACATATTTATTACAAATACTATAGAAATCACATAAGCATTCTCCATTAAATAACTAACACAAGAAATACTAAGCAATAATTTAGAAACAACAAAATCTGAAATCCAATTGATACAGAGGAATAAAGCTCACGATAAAACAGAAATTGAAATTAAAAGATATTGATCAAGAAGAAGCTGCAGCCCCACCAGATGCCAAACGAAAAACATGAAGAAGCAAAAAAATAAAACTCCAACCACTTCAACTCCACGTTAAACTCAAGCATCAATCTCATCATGTTCCTTTATCCACCAAAATAAATCCCATCCAATTAGATTACTCCAGCCAGCCTACACATCTCCAAGAAAGAAATAATTCCAGCCGTCTCCTCTTAACTCTCTCAATCCGTGTCTCTTCTTCCTATCTTTCAACCGACCTACACGTCTCTCTCTCTCCCTCTCTTCACACGTCCTCAACTTCCTCTCTATCTCTTTTCGTCTAGCACACACCGTCTCACTTGGTTGAAAATTCTGCACCGACTCCTCTCTCCAATTCTCTCAACTCCCCACCTATCCCTTTCACTCTACACCCACCGATTGCTACCCTTTACTTCTCTCCATCTCTCCGTCCTCACTCTTCTGAACTTACCTCTTTTTATAGAAAAAATCAATAGCCAAACAACTCCACTTGCCTCTTGAAGAATCATTTAATTGGTTGTTTAATCTTGCACCCACCGGTTGGTCCTTCTCTAATCATGCACTGAATAATTAATCCCAGCCAACTACTCCACTAGCTTCCTCTTGAGGAATCATTTAATTGAATCAATTTCCTCAATTCCGGTTCCACGTTCCCCTCTCCTTCATCCGTTGCTTTATACTCCATTTTCTTTCAACTTTTGCACCACCGGTTGGTCCCTCATTCCAGCATAACTCCAGCAAATCATGCACCGAATATACACAATAGAGATAAATTCAAAAGCAACCAATGTTTCTTTTTTAATATGTCCAATGTGCTTTCATGCGTCCACTTGGTCTCCCTTGTGGTCTCTTTTATTTATTCCATGGGGTCCCGCATAAGCCTAAAGAATAAGCTTCAACAATTCTTTTCAACAGCCACCTATTTTGATTCCGTAAAAATGCTTCTGTTTGTGTGTTTCCACCAATGTTGGTCCCGCGTGCATCTATAAACAACCTCTGAAAAGTCATCTTGTCTTGGATCCCATGTGAAATTTATTCAAGCTAAAAATAAGTAGATAAAAATAACACTCAAACATAAATTAAAATGAAAAATAGATTATCAAAAATATGTTATATATGTGAGGAAATATTGCCCAATTACATCATAGTTGTAAAATTAAGCATAAACATGATATCAATCAATTAAAAATCACAACTCGTATTTATGCTTATTAACCATTTTTCCATCTAAAACCAATAATAATGTCACGAAGAATTTAAAATACATTGGTTTTAAATAGCTAAAAATATGTAATATCTCAGCTCAATCAATATTTTTAGGCTTAAGCAAGATTTGGACTGAAAATTGAAAATTGAATAAAATATTATTAGAATATTATTTTTATTTTGGGATTTGAATAGAATGAATTATTTATTATATTTCGTTTGAAAATTTAAAAAAATTATAATGATTATATGAGATAAGTTGAGATAACTTTGGTATCTATACCTCCCTTTAATGGAAACTTCGTTTTTCCCTTCCACCTAAAAGGTCTTGTAACATAGCATGGCAAGAAATTGTGGCTCTAATGTGATGATCCGCTTTTACGTGTATTTTCACTGAATTGTTATTTTTATTTTAATTAATATATTGGTTTATTTATTTTAAATTAATGTATTTTAAATTGGTTTTAATTTATTTGATGTTGTGTTTAATTTATTTTAGTCGTTTTACGGTTTTTAATATCGTTTTCGGCGGATCGGTTTTTGGTCTCCGGAGTGAGGATTGGACCTCATTTCTTTTCTTTCCTCTTTTGATTTTTCCCTTTTTCCTTTTCTTTTTCTTCTTTTCTTTCTTTTCTTTCTTTTTCTTCTTCTTTTTCTTCCCGTTTTCTCTCTCCCCGCGCAGCCCCCTTCTCCTACCCCTTCCCGTCGCCGCCCCTTTGACCGCCCATTTCTCCGCCGTCCGGCCACCGTTTAGTACACCGCCACCACCATTCTCTTCCCCTTCTACCAGAGATAATCCCCACCAATTTTCAGAGCCATCAGACTAGCCGTTAGCCTTCGAGAGCCACCGGAAGTCGCTGCACCTGCTCTATTTTTGCCCCTGTCGCCGGTTGCTTTCGCAGCCCAGAACCGCCGCTCGCCGGCGGCGTGGCCTACACCACCCACCCAGTTTTCTTCCCCTCTCACCGGTGAACATCCCCACCAAGTTTCACCTCCATCCGAGCCACCGTTAGCCACCACGAGCTCCTCCAAGCCATACGGGTTTTCACCATTTTCGGCGCCGTCGCACCACCTCCGGCCACCATCTTTTCACAGCTTCTTCCCCTACCTCTTACCGACCTAAACCACCCATTTTCGGCCTCGATCCATTGCCGGAACAGCTCCCACGAGCTCAACTCCGTTCAACCCCTTTTTGGCCTTCGACTGCCATTTCCACCACCACCCACGGCCAAAACTCGTTTCCTTTAGCTTCATAAATATCTCAAGACCATTCCCTATCAATTTTGTGCCTTGGTTTGTCCCCGTTCAAAAATGGGTAATTTATTACCCACGGCAACAGTGTAAATTACACTGTTACGTTGCTCTTCTTCTGCCGTTTGCAATGCCGCGAGCTTTCTAAAAATACCATATAGCGCTGTAAGTATTTTCCAAATCCTATTTTCAGATTTAAAAATATATTGCTCATTCAATAATTTTATCTGCTGATTGGTTGATTCCGGACTGAGTCCGAGGAGTTCGGGGGTCGGATGGATGGAGGACGAAGTTGCTTGTTTTATTGAATTATGTGGGTTGATTATTTTTGTGCATTGATATAGCATTTACATGGTGCATGCACGTGTGTTTTTGTTTAATTGTGAAAAGCCTGTTTATTGGCGTAAGTGGACTTACGAGTGCGTGTGTATCACGACCCTAAGCCGGGATGGGGTATTATCTCGGGGGAACTCCTCTGGTCACTTGGGAGTGGAATAAACTGAGTGATGTCCCCTTGGTTGTCGCTGGGCGACGACGGGAGCGGGGGCTAGGGGGTGCTTGGCTACGAACGCATCGGGCGCGGAACCGGACATCGCTGTACGCACCGACTCCGTGGCCCTTCGCTGGCGAGGGCTAGAGGATGCTTGGCTACGAACACGCGGGGCATGGAACTGGGCATCGCTTGTTAGGTGTCACATGCGTGGTGGTACTCTGCGGTGTGGCACTGGAGCCAGGGTGTGCGGATGACCCCTAGGGGAGGTCATGGTGCATGCAGGTGAAAATGGATTATGGTTTGAGATGAATAGAGGCCAAAGGTGACTTTTGGCGTGATATTTGGAAAGGTTTGTTTTTGGGCCAAATGAGTTTTTTTGGCGTGTGTGGAAAATTATGTTTTATGGGTTTTGCGCATTGGTATCACTTCATGCATGTTGTTTGAGTTCTATATGTTTTTATCTGGTGGTGTTTGGATTTTACTTACTTGCGGTACCATTTTTGGTTCCGTAGTTTTTGGTGCAGGATTCGAGGAGGAGGAGGAGGCTGAGCCCGAGGATGCGGCTCCGCCGGAGTTTTTGTGATGACCCGCTTTTAAGTGTATTTTCGCTGAAATATTTGTTTTTATTTAATTAATATACTAGTTATTTTATTTTAATGTATTTGCGTTTTTAAAATTGGGTTTTAATTTAATTTAATTTATTTGAGGTTGTGTTTTATTTCTTTAAGTTGTTTAGTGGTTTTAATCTTTTTGGCGGTTTGTTTCGTTTTCCCGGAGTGAGGATTGGACCTCATCTCTTTTCACATCTTTTTCCCTTTTTCTTTTTCCCTTCTTTTTCCTTTTTCCTTCTTTTCTTTTTCTTCTTTTTCTTTTTCTCTCTCCTCTCTCCCCGATTCGGACCCCCCCGAGCTCTCTCTCTCTCCTCCCTCTCCCTCACGCCGGCGCCACCTTCTCTCTACCTTACCGCCGCCGTCCGGCCACCAACCGGACTCCCACCGGTCCCAAAAGTTTCCCCTCCCTCCGGTGCACCACCCCTCCAAAACCCACCCCCAACCGGCCGGCCATTTGGCCGGAAAAAGCTTCCAAAGGGCGCACGGATTTCACTCCGATCCGCCGCCGTCGCTCCACCTCTGGCCACCATTTCTTCACCACTTCATCACCGGTCCCTTGCCGTCCTAACCCACCCATTTCCGGCCTCCAACGACCACCGGAGCAGCTCCCACGAGTTTGTTTTCCGATTTGCCATTTTCGGCCATTTCCGGCCATTCCGCCGCCACCCACGGCCGTCCGTCACTTCCAATAGCTTCACAACCACCTCTAGACCATTCCCTATCAATCCCGTGTCCTAGTTTGTCCCCGTTCAAAAGTGGGTTTTTCAGACCCACGGCCACAGTGAATTTTCACTGTGACGTTGCTGTTTTTCCGCCGTTTGCAACGCCGCTTGTTTTCTAAAATTGCCATATAGCGCTGTAAGTATTTTCCAAACCCTATTTTCAGATTTTAATATATATCGCTCATTCAATTTATTTACTGTTGTTGGTTGTTGATTCCGGACTGAGTCCGAGGAGTTTCGGGGGTCGGATGGATGGAGGACGGAGTTGCCTGTTTATTTGTTTTATATTATTGGATTATTTTATTATGCATTGTTATGGCATTACATGGTGCATGCACGTGTGTTTGTGGGTTTTGTGTGAAAAGCCTGTGTATTGGCGTGAGTGGTTTTACGGGTGCGTGTGTATCACGAGCCCAAGCCGGGATGGGTTATTATCTCGGTGGAGCTCCTCTGGTCACTCGAGAGCGGAATAAACTGAGTGATGTCCCCTGAGTCGTCGAGAGAGATGACGGGAGCGGGGCTAGGGGATGCTTGGCTACGAACGTGCCGGGCATGGAACCGGGCATCGCCCTACTCACCGACTCCGTGGCCCTTCGCTGGCGAGGGCTAGAGGATGCTTGGCTACGCACGCGCGGGAGGCGCGGAACTGGGCATCGCTCGTTAGGTGTCACATGCGTGGTGGTACTCTGCGGTGTGACACTGGAGTCAGGGTGTGCGGATGACCCCTAGGGGAGGTCATGGCGTATACGGTTAAAATTGGATAATGGATTATGAGGCCAAATGGGACTTTTGGCGTGGGCCAGATGGACTTCTGGCGAGATATTGGGTCGGATGGACTTCCGGCGAGATATTGGGCCAAATGGACTTTTGGCGTCCAAATGTGGCTTTTGGCGTGTTTTTCGGAAAGGATATGTTTTTGGGCCAAATGGGTTTTTGGCGTGTGTGGAAAACTGGTGTTTTTGGGCTTTGTGCATTGGGCATGTTTCATGCATCTTGTTTGAGTTATATGTGTTTTTATCTGGTAGTGTTTGGGGTTTTACTTACCTGCGGAACCATTTGTGGTTCCGTAGCTTTTGGTGCAGGAGTTGAGGATGAGGAGGAAGAGGTTGAGCCCGAGGATGCGGCTCCGCCGGGTTGCTGATGCTATCTTTTATATTTGTTTAAAACTGCATTTGTGTTTTGTAATATTTTATCTATGTATGTTTTAAACAGCTTGTATTACGTTAAGAAATTCTGGTACTTAGTTATGACCTTCTTTATCCGCTGCGTGTTTATCTGTACACATCTGTTGCCTTGCACACACCCGGCACCCGTCGAGGGGATGGTGACCCGGGTTGTCACCATCCGGACGTCTCAATTTCCCCGTGTTTGGGCGTGGGGATTTGGGGGCGTCACAGTTTTGAGTTGAAGTAATGTTTTGTAGCTGTTTTTAAAACTATATTTGTGTTATGTAATATTTTATTTATGTATGTTTTGAACAGTTTGTATTATATTAAGAAAAATTCTGATACTTAGTTATATGACTTTCGTTATCTACTGCGTTTCCTTTGCATATTTGTTGCTTTTACACACACTTGGCACTCGTCGTTAGGGTGGTGACCCGGGTTGTCATCATTCAGACGTCTCGATTTCCCCGTATCTAGGCGTGAGGATTTGGGGGCGTCACATCTAATGTTTTGCCATTTATATTCTTTCACAAGTTACATTGAAAAGGTCAAAGGGTTACATAGAGGTCTAAAATAAGATGGCTTTTTTGTTTTGTCATCTATATAGTTCAAAGTCCATAAATTAAGAACTAAAATCTAAAATTATAAAGATAACTTACAAATCTTTTATACATATTTTATAATTCTATTTTAAACTGAAATTATGTTATTTATTTTTTTGGTTACAAAAATTAAGTTATTAAATTGGCACAATTAAAATTCAGTTATAAAATAAAATATAAAAGAATTATAAATATATCATTATCTGGTTTATAATATACACCATTGATATAAAAAGTACTAATTTATAAATAAATCTTATTTAAACTATACATAAAGAAAAAAGATATTTACTATCTGAAACTGTATAAGTTTTCATGCATTTTCTTTAAAAAAAAAAGAGAAAAAATTTAAGATTCACATAATCAAATTATTTTTTTAATAATAAATTTTTTTTTCATTTCTCAAAAGAAGTGCATGAAATTTACACGTTGCACATTACATGACTAAATCTATCATTTTGCTAAAAACAATTACAAGAGTATTGTCAACTCAACCATCAATGGAAAAATGTTAAAATACAATAAAAGCATGAAATGCAAAAAAATGCCACCGACGGAGAGACTGGGTATCAGACAAAAAATGCAAAAATGCTCAAAAGTACACTGGGTTGCAGATGGCAAGACACTTCACTTCGTCTTTGTGGCTGGAGGTTTTCTTCTTCGTGCATAAATGATGGAGTGACAAATTTTGTGGATTGCCATTGTTGATCTGTGCACCGTGGGTTGGACCTGAGTGCATTTTGAATCTAGGTTCATCCTGCTTCTCCAGCACCCAAGTCGTCTAGCACAGGCATTGCCTAGTGCCACCCTACAACAGCCATCTCTCCACCTAGATCCACCCCGCACTGCCCATCCCTCTGTTCTATGCCACCCGTCATTCCTCCTCTATCGCCCTTCAAATTTAAACATCCCGAGTCACCCCAACACTTGCGTTGTGTCACTTGCCCAGTGCCACCCCGCAACAGCCATCCCTCGGCCTAGTGCCACCCACCAACGATCACTTTCTCAAAGAGAAGGTACGGGTTGCTGAAGAAAGCACATGAGATCTCTGTGCTTTGTGATGCTGAGGTGGCTTTAGTTGTTTTCTCTACCAAAGGGAAGCTCTTTGAGAGAGGTGACTCCCCTAGGTAACGCCACTGGGTAACTCCAATTATATTTTCCTTTCGAACAAAGCTCTTTAGTTGGTGCGAACCCCGTAGGATTGATGTTGTTTGGATTAATTTCGCAACAAAGTCACCTATCATGTGTTGTTTTGAAGTCAATATTTGAACCATACTATTATATCCTTCACAGAAAATACAAGCTTTCCAAATGGACATCGTTTTTTAGTAGTCTTTGCAAATAAAAATGTCTAATTCTTGATCGAAATTGATTGTTACAGTGGAGTTGAATGGCTAAAGAGAAAAGTTAAAATGCTTTCTTGAAGTTAATGGTTGCTGGTGTTTATCGTTAAACTCAGATATGTTTTGTTATGTTTTTAAGCTCCAATATAGCTAAAGTGAGTTGCAGAAAATGCAAAATGGCATTGTTATGTTTTTAAACTCTGATATAACTAAAGTGAAAAAGAAATAGGATATAGATGATGTATATATGTAAGTGGTGGGAATGAGGTATTGCCTTTATTTATCATGTGTTGCTGCTGGGTCTCAACTTAGGGGAATTAGGTGAAAGGTTAGATTTTTGATGTAATGAAAGAAGTTACTGAAACATGTATCAAATGATATATACCTAATCTTGTTGGAATATGAATGGTTGTCCCTCACCTTCCCACTAAATGCTGCTAGTGGCTTTCAAAAGATAAGTTTGTTTATAGGTAAATTTATTATTGTCAAGAGAGTAGTGGATGGGAAGTATCAATGCCATAGTGGTGCAATAAAAATGAAGAGAGAACATGAGACATGAAGAGAAGTGGTGTCAGATTAATGGTTTAGCTTTCATAGTAGATCATGTACCAAGAAAATCTTCATTTGATTCAACAATCTAGAATTTCGTGAAAGACTAATAATATTAGATATAGTCATGTTCATATCATTGTTCTCAAACGATGCAAGCTATTCCCAGTTTGATGCTTGAAGTGCAATGGAGAAAGAAAATTACCAATTCTGATCCTAAGGAAAGCAAATGGATGCATTATTATTGCCAATTTTTTCCTCCCTTTCAATATTACTCCTATATATTATGTAATTGAACTCAACATTTTTTCTTCCCTTCTATAAAATCATTTATAAGTTGGTTGTGTTCTTTTTAGCTCAAAAACACAATGGATACCTTGGTCCATTGGTTTTATTTATTCTGGCTGGGATTCTGTTTGAAGTAATATCATTGATTGTGTTGTGTGCATAATCTCTTGATCAAAAAACCCATTACACAAACTCCACCACAACCTTTATGGAAGGTATAAAAATCCATAAAACATTGCATCTCCACAAACTACACCAAGGCATCAAGGTGGTCACAAGTCTGAAAGAAAACGAATATGGTTAAAAGCTAAGATGTGGGGTGTGCACCCATGAACCAGTTGATACCCAGATTATTTCTTAAAAACTAATACTACTGAATTAGGATTCCTAGCGAGCAAGTTTAACATAGTTGTTTATTTTTGTGGCTTCTTTATTATAGTTGTTTAGCAAATAAACAGCTAGGTTAACATAGTGCAATGCATTCTTGTAATACCCTCCTGTTTTTCCAAGAATTAATTGATCTAATTTAGTTTCTACACCACTTCAATATCTATCTGCGTTTTCAATTTTAGTGTGTTCTCCTTCATATACATCAATTGTATGCTCTTGTATGAAGCTTTGGTGGTTCTTGTTATATGAACTGGAAACATTGAGCACTTGATTTTCAAGACAAAAAGGAAAAAAAAATGCAATAAAATGTAAATGTGGGATAGGTGAAACTACAATGAAAACGGTTGAGAAATTGCACCTGAAGTTATTTTTCTATATTGTCCCTGATAATTGTGAATCGTGTTTGATGGCACAATATTGATGTTGTATCTGGACCTCACAGCTGTTGAACTTGAATTCTTTTACTTCTAATTGTGAAAAGGAAAAGGGATTTTAGGGACACTCATAGGGCAAATGGGAACACAAGCTATTAGAAATGAATTCCTGACAACAAAAGTCCTTGAAACAGTTCATGTGAGTGTCCATTGTGCACCTCTATTGTTTTCAAACTATTTATAATCAATCCTTTGTATGTAATGAACCCACCCATTTTCCTCTACAAAGTGGACTACATGTAATTTTGAAACATCAATTACATGTCCAACGTACAAAGTTGATGGTGTGTATACTTATTTTCTCACTACTTTGCACATGTGTTCCAAGTAGCATGATGATTCTTTTGCTTGAGTTTTTTTTTTTTTCTCTTGTTTTAGAGTGTGAAAAAGTATAGTCAAAATGCAGTGGTTGAGAAACTAAGGTCAATCTTTTTCATGATATTTACTTCCATTTCCATTGAAGTATTTCTTCTTCTTCGCCATAATTTCTTTGATTTTGGGGCGTGACGAGATGGGCATTTTTTGGATCCATATAGTGGAAGGTATGTGAAATTTTGTGTTAGAATTTTTGTTTAACTTTAGAGTTCGATGAAAATGAAATTTGTGATTTGAAAATTCTTTCAATTTAAAGATCATTTGCTTGTTTGTTGAGAAAATGGATGAAGTAAAGGAACAATTTTGTTTCTATTTATTTTTAGGTGCCGCATGAAGTGTACTCCACAGACTGTAAGGCTATCATCTCTATGTTGGAGCTTGGAAGGTTGGAGGACTTGAAGTTGTTGTGCTGGAGAAAGCTCGAAAATGGAAGCATGAGTTGAGGTGGGATTTAACTGAAAAATTAAGTATTTTTGCCGTTTGGTTCAGAGGCGTCTCCATTGTTTAAATAATCTCAATGGTTTGTAGGCACTAGGATTTGTGGATGGATTTATTGTATGGGCGGGTTGTGGAGACCCTATGTTGTGATTCCTCATGAATTGGGAGTACATGAATGTGATTCCTAAAGTGTACCTTCACTTTTGTGCGACAAAATTAGGAATGGGAGAGAGGTGTCGGGCAATGCATTCGATAGAAAATTTCCTTTTGCTTGATTTGGACGCTATATAAGGAATCAATGTATATACATTAAAAATTTTGTTCATTATATGTTTCTATCAATCCATCAGGTTCTTTGATTTGTTTGTCGAGGAACACAGTTGCTTTCTGGTTCCTTGATAATATATTTATTCTTTGGTGTTAATCCCAAACCATCAGGTTGGTTGTCATGCGTAGATGTCTGTGTGAGATCTTTTAAACATCATTGGCTAATAGAGAGGCAGTTTAAGGTGAAGCAAAAAGTCTTCAAAATCACAAATGCAAAATTCATTCAAACAATTGTGCTAAAAAAGTATCTGCGCAGTCTTTAGAATCTCAATTGCAAAATTCATTCAAACAATTGTGTAAAAAAGGTATATTTCACTTGAACAATTACAACCAAGAATCTCACAAATTTGGGGCAAAAAAATGCCGATTAAAACTGACATAACCTTCTTGAATGTCATTTGAAAATTAATATAAAATCAATATTTCCCCCTGCTTTGGTCAATCATATACATACAAGTTTACACCCTTATCAACAAACACTTTGTTTATACTTTGTTCAATACATGATAAATACTTCACTTCCAGAAAAAATAATTCGTTTTGGTTCCAAGTGAGAATTGAGAAATCTACCTTCAATGAAAATGCCATTTCTTCATTCAAATGCCTTATAATGAAGATGACCTATCTATTTTACAAAATAAAGAGATACTTATATAGGACAATATAGTCCCATCACATAATTTCACTTAATTGCACACGACATGGGAGTAAAAACCGATGGTCCGGAGGACCTGGACCAAATCCTCCTTAGGACCTGGACCAGATCCTCCTTTGACAATCATGAATGCTAAGCGACACCACATAAAAAATGTCAAACTATTTTGAGCTGAAGAAGGTGGAAGATCCAACCTGAAGAAAAGGAATATTCTTATCAACAGAGTTAGTTCAATAACACATACTGGACATGAGGCTGGAAAAAGTTGCATACGGTGATCATGAATTTGATTATCGAGCATTTATTCCCCCAAAGTTTAGTTTCAATACCATAAATGAGACATTTCAACCTCAACCAAGGAGTGGTAAGCATTTATTTTATCTAGGTATCAACTTCAGGATGAATGTCAAAAATCTTTGAGAAACATTATATAAAAATTTAATTACAAGGCTGGGCAATAAGAAAACTAGAGAAATCAGTTCTTGCTCAGGCAATATGATCATGTTATGCCTCTAGGGTCTATTACATGTCCTGGCCCAAGCTGGAACCATAACACTGATAATCCTATTGTGCCAAAACACAAATTTTCTCTACACTATAAAGTTTCTTAGAAATTTAATTGAAAGATTTTCCTCTTCTCCAATTTCTATCTGTTGAAATTATTCTGGTAATGGCTAATTCAGGCTAATTCACATTAAGAAAAGGGAAAGGAAACTAGGGAAATAAGAAACTGACAGGTGGTCCAAGTTTTGGTGGAATGATTATTCTTCTCTTTCCACAAGGTTTCATTTCTCGAATCCCTTGCCCAAATCCTACATAAATTTATGTTTCTTAGCCACTCCCACAAATTTTCACCTTAGTAGACAATCATAATGAAGATACCTTATGCCTCATCATAGATGCACAAAGAAACCAGGCAAGATAAGTATGATCTCCAGAATAAATTTCTTCTCACTTGGGACCAATGCATTATTGCCCAAGCGGGTTTTCGCCGACAAACTTTGTAGGTATGTGCTGCCTAAACGGCCACCTGACTCATTATAGCCAACATAGTGAAAAGTCACCTACAATGAATTTCCTTAAAAACACATAGCTTTATAGATAAGAGAGTTTGGACTCATTATTGGGTCCTAAAAAGGTAGTTTTTTAATACATGAATTACTAGCTTACAACATAGAATATATTAAGAGCAATTTCATTTACAACAAAAGCCTTGATACAAACCTTCTCGAATAAAAGTTTGAAAGTCTTTGGGTGCATTGTTTTCTTTCTGTACTTGCTTATTTTGTTCTAGCAAGTGTTTTTCATCATATAGATTACTCTGTCTTTCTAGAAGAAGAGATAATGAGGGAGAGAGGAGCCCTAGAATCACAGAGCAATGAGAGACTTGCAAAGAGGTGGAGTTGGGCAAGAGAGAACTAAAAGACAAAGAGAGGAGAGGAAGGTTTTGGGAGATGAAGCACGGGGAGACCAAATTTTGGGGGAGAAGAGGGTGACAGGTGAGGGAGGCTTCGGGCGAGAGAGGGCATTTGGGCAGAATCGGTTCACTTGATAGTGAACCTAGTTTGTCACGTAGGGCATGCAATAGCTGATGACAAATAGTGGCTGATGAGAAAAAAATTTCGTATGAAAATGGCAAGCACACAGAGGATGAGAAACGGGTTCACTCAAGAGGTTTGGGGGCCTAAGGCAAGAATTTTGATTGAGGCTTTATTTCATTTTATTTTAAAAATTAAAATTAAATAAATTTATTTTAATTTTAATTTTTACATTTCATTTTTATTTAAAAATAATTCATATCATTTTGCAAAGTAAATTCTACTTTAGACTTTTTTCTTTGGGGGCCTTATTCCACGAGTGGGAAGAACTGGCCTTGATGAGAAAGCCAACTATCAAACTAACTTCTTTCTCTTTCTCTAACGGAGAGCAAAGGAAGAGCATATAATGAACCATGAATCTTCTCGTCACAGCAATGGACAATCTCCCTTAACTTTTCCTCCATAGACCTACCTTCCCTTCATCCCAATCTCCCTTCTTTAACTTCCCCATCGTTCCAATACCTTCTTCCTCTCTGTTGATGTCATGTTTCGTACCCTGCACAATGGGGTGTTTTCATTCCTTTGTGACTGCAAGATTTAATGGAAGAGGCTCGGTGGGTATGGGATACCTCCGATTCCTAAGGCTTGTTTGGAAAAATATTTCATCCCAAAATTCTCATCTCATCTCATCTCATTCCATCTTCTTCCCAAATATCACTCAAATATAAATATTTTCAAACTAATCATTACAACTTTTCTAAAATTTTAAACAAAAAATAAAAAGTAATTCAACCTTTTCAAATCCATAAACAAAAATAATATTAAAAAACTATATTATAATAATAATTTAACGTTATAATATTTTTATTTAACATTTTTTCTCTCATTTTCCAAAATCTTATAAAACATTAATTCAAACTATCTCACTACTATTCACAAACTATGTTAGTATTATTCACAAAATTTTCATCTCATCTCATCTCACTCCCCAAACTTGTCCTAAGTCAGTACCCTTGCTCACAGTGGATACAAGTTGTAAGTTCAAAGAGAGGAGAGAGTCCCCCTTACCTCTATCCTTGGGGTGTGTGTGTGTATACATACATATATATATACTTGGTCAAGTTAGTCCCATCGGTTGTCAGTAGATCGTGTCGAGCCGTACCGTGCGCTCTCGGTTTGTAGGGTCCTTTTTGTCATGTCCGTCATTGTTCTGTTCTACTATACATGGTCCACCCCTCTCCCTTCTCCTTTTCTTCCATGGCAGGTGAGAAGTGGTGTTCCCACTACCCTAGTGGCAAGGGTGAGTGGTTGCTCATTTAATGCGGCGTAACGGTCCCTTGCGTGACAACTTCTCTATCCATTTAATGCACCATGTTTGTTGTCTGCCATTGCGAGCTATAGGTCATGTTGGTGGCGTGACCCTCATTCCCGTTGGGTGGGCCTTCTTGGGCTAGACTTGGCCTACCCCTTTCCTTCCTTCGCTATCGGACTATTTGCTAGCCCGTTTGGGCTCTAAGTGGGGCTGAACCTTGCACAACCCATGAAGGGACATTTATTCCCTCGTCGTTCCCACGGATTCCTACCACACATGTGCGGTGAGAATTCATAAGTCTTTCATCATGCTTAATAGTGGGGTGTCTCACAGTGCAATAGTTTGTTTCCCACATTACTGACAACCGTTCCTGCCACTCCCAAGCAAGGACAAGCCGACACCTGATCGTGGTTGGCCTGTGTTCCCCATGTGCATAATGCTTTTGCATTCACATTTGTGGCATGAGCCGCAATTCGTCTCCCTCACATCATTATCTGCAATGTGAACTTTGGGATTTGCTCTAACATTCCCTTCCACAACATTTGTCAGTTCCTGGCATTGGAACTTCAACCAATGCACGCCCTTTATTTATATCACACCCATTCACTATCATTCCCTTGTATTGCTCTTTCTTCGAGTCTCCTCCTTCTCCATGCTTCTTATTGTTCCTCTCTCTCTAGTTGGTTTTCACCAAGTCTCCCTCATGTTCCTCATTTTATTTTCCATCTTCTTCCTCTACCTATCGCGAATGGCTTCTAAGGATGCTTTTCAGTCCTCTAGCCAATGGCCTTTGTACTTCAAGGGCCTAGTTGGCACAGTGGACTCGAACGGAATGGCTTCCCAGGTCACTCTCTTTCCCATGATGTTTGAGAACGGACTACATCTTCCTTTCTGTCACCCAATTCGAGATGACCTGGACTTTCTGGGGCTTGCTTTGGTGCAACTTCACTTGAATGCTTGGTGACTTTTGGTTGGTAATTGTGTGGTTTTCTGCATGGTGCTGAGCTTGGGGCCAGATAAGTACCCTAACCTGTCGACCAGGGTGCTCCACCTTGATGGTAGCATGCGCAACTTCCAGGCACACTCTGAAAGGAACATCTATTGCCTAGAAAAGAGCTATTTTCACATCGAAGACTAGTCCCAACGCTTCTTCTTCATGTCTAGCTCAAGATGGGAGTATGCTAAAGGGCCATCTGGTCACATCTGGTCATATGTCCCCAACAGTAAGAACCTGTCCATTGTGTTATCCCGACGGAAGGGGCCAGGTTGGCGACCGTGCTGTTCTAGATGGCGACTCATTCTGGTGACACCGAGATTGACGTGGTGCTGACCGATGCCAATATCACGTGGTTCCTTACCATGCCTGGCCATTCATATGTTTTGAGGCAAAATTTCTTAGGGGATTCTTCTTCGTCTTGGGGCTGTAAAGGGCATTCTAGCCGTTCTACAGCCAAAGGCAGGGAGAGACTGCCTCATGTCTCCCACGAGGCAACTGGCAGGGCTCTGAGGGGCGAGGTTGGGAGCTTCCCATCCCTCAACTATCCTGGGGGTAGGGGAATATCCCTTTGGCCAGAAGCTCCTAAGCAGCCCTCAAGGACTCTTCCTCTAGCCGCGACATAGGTGGTTTGTCCAACCCTCTCCTCCGAGAGGTCCTTGTAGGAGAGTCGCAGCATCCTCACGCCACTGTAATGCTAGCTCCACCAGAATTGGGGTCAGCCGTTCCTAGATTTCGAACAGACGCCTCCCTTAGATCCTGATCTCTAGGGGCCATCGGGCTGAGGGTTTTTCTCCTTGAATTATTCAATGTATACTTGTGAAAAACTCCTTACCGAGAAACTGTGCACCCCCCGGGATTAGTCGAGATGTTGTTCTAGACACCCAGTGCCAATCAAAAAAAGAAAAATCAACCAAGTATGTTTCTTTCTTTTGAATAGAGTTAGTAAAAGCATAGAACTTCATTAATATTTTATAATGAGAATTGGTGCGATGCTGCAATCCAATTAGAATTTTAGTCTTGAAATTAGAATTTGTGTAGAAAGATGCTTAGTTATTGTCATGTCATTTATTTCCTATTTTTTTTCACGACTAGCTTTAGTATGCCTCAGGAAGCAAAGCATTTGCACAATTATGCATATCTAGGCTGATTAGACGAGTTTCATGTTACACAAGAGTAGTGACTAATTTATAGTCTTCTCTCAACCGTCTTCTGAAGGCGATTGAAGTGGAGTTTGTTGAGTCGTTCCTACTTCTATTGGAGGAGGAAGGTGGAGTATCTACTAACCACGGTGGGTATAATGGTAGTTATGGAGGAAATAGAAGAGATCTGAGATCTTTTGAAGCTAAGTGAGGAAGAGAATAGGCCTATTGAGGTCAATTGTAGCAAAGTGGAGTTGATAAATGAGAAGGGAGAGGAGTATTGTGGGAAAAATATGCTCAGATAGGAAGATTGGAAGAGACACTGTCAAAGTGACGATGGAGAAAATTTGGAAGGTGGGTAAGCCAATGGAATTTCAGGAGATTGGTTTTAACTGCTTTGTCATTACATTAGCGAGTCCAAGCGATAAATATAGAGTAGTCCACGGCTCTTTGATAACCATTTGTTTGTACTAAAAGGTATGATGGTAATACTCAAACGAACTTGATGGATTTTGAGGATGAGAAGTTTTGGGTTTAAATAAAAACTTCCCACTGGGTTATATGAACAGATGGACGGGAGAGCAAATTGGAAGCTCAATCAGAAAGGTAATAGAGGTAGATGTCCAAGAGGAAGGATTGGAGTGGGGTCGCTTTTTGAGGGTGACGATTGAGTGTGATTCGAAGAAACCGATGGAAAGGGGGAGAACCATGAATGTAAAAGGAGGAAAAATATGGGTGCCACAATAGTAGGAAAAGATACCGAAAATGTGCTTTCATTGTAGGAGAACTGTCCATGGA
Organism: Carya illinoinensis; assembly: GCF_018687715.1. Taxonomy (NCBI): domain Eukaryota; kingdom Viridiplantae; phylum Streptophyta; class Magnoliopsida; order Fagales; family Juglandaceae; genus Carya; species Carya illinoinensis. Next base: position 15,315,344 of record NC_056767.1, on the reverse strand, counting down.
AAGAAGCGATGTACGAGTGGAGAACTTGAAAATTCTTAGAGAAGTGGTGGTGAGTCTCAGTACGGTACGTGGTTGAGAGCGATGACTATAAATCGGAGGTGGACTGAGAGGAAGGGGGAACAAAGCAAAAAGAGGGTTGACTTTGGTGAATCTTATCCTCTAAACTCGTGCTCGAGGATGGAGAAGAATGGTGTGATGCCTTAGAGGGAGAAGGAGGGTCGAAGGGAGAATGGAACTCAGGAGTCGAGGGAGAAGGTGAGGATGAAGAAAGGAAAGATGGGGGAGGATGACAAACTGGGGGTTGCTGGATCGAAGGAGAATGGGCTTTCGGGTGGTTCAAAGGGAGTAGGCCTAGATCACTATGATACAAGTTCATGCAATAGTACGTCTTCATCAAGCCCAGTCCAATTAGATTTGATCACTGGTGAAGAAGCAATTGTGAGTGATTTAATCTCCATTTCTATCTAAACGAGCTTTTGATCATGTGGAGGGGGGAGTTTTCACTGGGGGTTGCTGAGAAAAAAGCTAGGAATTAAGATGGGGAAGACTTTGTTTTGGAGTTGTGTGAGGAGGTGGCTATGAGGTAGCCCTGCTTGGCATTATGAAAATCATAAGTTGGAACTACCGAGGGCTTGGGAACCCTCACATAGTTCAAGATCTTTACCCAATGGTAAAGGATAAGCACCCCCAATTGGTGTTCTTGATTGAAACTATGGTTAATGTAGGGAGGTTGGAGTGTCTGGAAAGGAAAATACAAATGGATGGTTGCTTTGTGGTAGATCAAATTGGTAGGAGAAGGGGTCTACCTTTATTTTGGAAAAGTGAGAATGAAGTGGAGGTATTGAATTATTTTCAGTTGCATATAAATGTCTTAGTCAAGGGTAAGGGGAATAGAAGGGAGTGGGTTTCCAAAGGGTTTTATGGGCACCTTGATACTTGGAAGAAGAAGTATTCATGGGAATTACTGACTAGTTTAAAACCTACGAATCGCGTAACATGGTGTGTGGTTGATGATTTTAATGAAATTTTATTTCAGTTAGAGAAGGTTGGGGCAAGACAGAGGGCTGAAAACCAAATGTGTTAGTTTTGAGGTGTGCTTGAGGAAAAAAAAATTGTTTGATCTAGGCTGTAGTGGTGGATTTTTACTTGGTTGAATAAGCATTTAGACCATACATTTACAAAGAAAAAGCTAGATAGGTGTGTCGAAAACAACCTTCGGAGATAAATGTTTAAGGAGGCAAGGGTGTAGGGGCTTGTAGGCAAATACTAAGACCACATTCCTATTCTATTATCTATGGTTGGGTTTGACTTTAGGCAAAGAAGAAGGAAACTTGCCTAGAAGCTCTAGAAGTTCATGTGACAAGAGCTTTGACTGACCTCTTATAGAGAGAGTTCATAAGAGGAGAAGTGGAGGAAGCCTTGAAACTGATTGGTTCCTTGGAATCCCCAGAGCATGATTGGATTGGGGCTTGCATTTACCAAGCTTATTGGCAATAAGTATTGTAAGAGATCATGTGTGTGCTGAAGCTCTTAAGTTTCTTAATGGTGCCGGCATGGATAAGTCTCTGAACCATACTTATGTTACTTTAATCCCCAAGGTAAAAGACCCCATGACAGTTAATGACTTTAGGCCTGTAAGTTTGTGCAATGTGATGTATAAAGTTAGAGCAAAAACCCTTGCCAATAGACCGAAAGTGGTGTTGAACGATATAATTTCAAAAAGTCAGAGTGCTTTTATTCTAGGGAGACTCATATCGTATAATATTATCGATTCGTATAAAGTTCTTCATTCAATGAAAAAGAGGCAGAAGGATAAAGGGGGTAGTATGGCTCTAAAGTGGGTAGCATGGCTCTAAAGCAGGTAGAGTGGAAGAAGAAGAGTGGTATTTTGGGGTTGTATGAAAAGGCCTCTGGACAGAGTTTAAGTAAAGAAAAAAACCACCTTGTTTTTCAGCCCAAATGCAAAAGCGTCTGTGAAGGAAATGATAGCAAAGGAGACAAGAGCGAGGTTGCAAAATAACTGTAAGAAGTATTTGGAACTACCTATTATGGCTGGAAGATCTCGATACACCACTTTTAGAGGCATCAAAGACAGGGTGTGGCAAAAGATAAGTAATTGGAAAAACCAATTCTTGTCACCTTTGGGAAAGGAGTTTTGTTGGAGGCTATCATTCAGACTTCTCCAAATTATCATATGACTTTTTTTAGACTACCTAAGAAATTGTGCAAGGAAATTGTATCTGTCATGGCTAAGTTTTAGTGGGGCTATAAAAACAATGATGATAAGATCCAATGGAGAAGTTGATAAAAAATGGGGATGTCTAAAGCTGAAGGGGGGTTGGGTTTAAGAGAGCAAGAGAGTTTTAACAATGCTATACTAACAAAGCAGTATTGGAGAAGCTGGCAGCAATGTTTTTGAAGGATAAATACTTTAGATATTCAAAACTTTTAGAGGCTAAGCTATGCCATAGACCCTTGGTGATATGGAAAGGTTTGTGGAGCTCTTTCAAGTTACTCAAGGAGGGACTTGTGTGGAGAGTAGGCAATGGTTATAATATAAGGATATGGGGAGACAAGTGGATTCCAAGACCTTCAATTTTTTGTATTCAATCCCCAATCACAATGTTAAGTGCTAATGCTAAGGTGAATGAACTAATTGATGTAAACTTTGGAGACTTGAAAGAAGATTTGGTTAAAACAATTTTGAAAGAATAAGAAGCTGAGATTGTCTGTAGCCTTCCTATCAATCAAACAGGTCTATTAGACAAAAAAATATGGGATCCAACAAAGAACGGGTTATTTAGTGTTAAAAATGCTCATCTTGACATGTGCATGAAGAAAAGGGATAAAGGGGAGTCCTTAGAGGGGACTACAAATGGCTACAAGATGTTATGGAACCTGAATGTGCCCGGTGTAGTGAAAATATTTTTATGGAAAACTCTTAATGACAATCTACCAACAAGGAAGAATCTGACTTGCAGAAAGGTGGTGGAAAACCCTTGTTGCCCTATGTGTGAGTCAAAAGAGGAATCTACCTATCATGAGTTATAGAGCTACAGAGGAGCTACAAATGTGTGGGCAGAACAGTTCATTTATAGAAGTGGTCTAGCAATGAGGTGGAGTTATATGAGGTTTGGGACAAGTTGGTGACCAGAGTATCTAAGGCAAAATTGGAGTTGTTGGCAGTAGTGATGAGAAAGATATGATTGAGGGGAAATGCTTTTCTCTTTGAAAAAAAGTTTGCGGGGCCGAAGCCTATTTGTTCACCTATTTCCTTTGTCATACACCCCAAATGCATATCATGTAATTGAACCCAGAACAAGTCTGAGTTGAAGATAATATCTTTTGGGGGAGTACCACCGTCAAATTCTTGCAAACACACCAATAGTCTATCAAAAGACCATGGTTGACCCAACAGTACTTTTTTCTTATCAGCAGTACTTTTTCCTTATCAGTACTTTTTCACCTACCTCTTTGAAAAGGAAAATTCTATACACCATACTACCATCGCACTAGGTAAAATGTGTCACAATTACCACCATTGAATGATCATTTATTACATGCTTCTTTTTCATTAAACGGTGATAAATGCACCACATCATATATAGTGAGATGCAAGTGGGATGGTGGTGTGGTGTATAGCATTACTGATTTGAAAAATATTAACCCCTCATGTTTCCTCACTAACCTAATGTTCAGACGTATGTCCAAGAGATGAATCTTTACCTAGGCAAAGAGAGAAACACCTCACCCTACATAGAGGAGAGAACCAACTCTCCCATATTCTTGCCACTTGATTACCCGTTTATTGTGCTTCTTCTCTCTTTCACTTTTGGTAGTTGCTACTAATTTATTCATTATTATTTTCACCATCTAGCTATTACCATGCACATTATTACATATGATCTCTTGCATTTCTTGTAGTTCATGTTAGGTACCGCTTTAAACATGATCTTTGTTATGTTATGATGCTAGCTGTTTCAGGTATGCTTTAAGTCAAAAGTCTTTTATTTATATTTTTATTGTAAATAAATGTTTATGAAATCATTTAAAACATGCTTCATTAACTTGAATAATTAAGAATGATAAAATCAATAAGGGAAAGAAATATGTAGAAGATGAAGGAAAGGAACATCATGTTTTCTTGTCATTTAGATGTTGCAGGAGTGATAGTTGTGCAGTGATGGAAGAGACGCAGGCTGCATCTTATATTTATATGACTTGAAACTCTATTTTAGGTGGTGTATAGAGTGTATGATTTGTTTCTAGCCCTTAACTCTCTAACCAAGAAAACGAACTTGCACTCAATATCAGGAGTTTTCGACCACCCAAAAGATAGTACCTAAACTTCATTTTTAGCCTCATCTCTATAACTAAGAAAACAAACTAGTTTTCAGTATGTGTAATCTTGATTATTATTATATCATGGAAGTCATTAATTCTCTGAGAAACTTGTGAACATCGAATTATCTGTACCAGTTGTTAGGTGCTAATTTATAACCAAAAAGAAAATATCATAACAATGCAAAAAAATTGAAATTAAAAATTGGCTACATGTTTGGAAGCCACTCCCCAAGGTTATATATCAATATAACTTTCTTCGACTCTTTTCATCTAAGAGTACTTACATTGACTATTTGCCCAAAATCAAATTTTAAAGTAATGTTAAATACAGTTTTAATTAGAGTGTGCAAGTTCTGTGCACTCAATTAGAGTCTGTAAGTAATGCTTGGTACAAAGTCCCGCATATGCCTTTTGTAAAAAAGTGGACCCCAAGAAAAAAAAATGTTTTTAGCAATTTTTGAGCGTAAGACTTATCTGTTTAAAAATTTTACAAATCATGTATCTTCTTCAAATTATGTTGGCCATATATATGCCTTGATAGCCATACAACGCTCACCAATCAAGGGCGAGTGGGAGGCATAATTAGCCAATTGAAAAGTCATAATAATACACCAAGAGCCTGATCGCCTAATGGCATAAGATTCAGTTCTCTAAATGAAAACCATAGTTTGAAACCCCTCTCTTCCACTTTATTAAAAAAAAAAAAAAAAAACCATAATATAGACCTTCATTTTCTTGCCACTTGGTTGTCCATTTATTGTACTTCTCGTCTCATGCAATTTTTGGTAGTTGCTACTAATTTATTCATTATTACTTCCATCCTCTATTACCAAGCACATTATTACATATCTCTTGCATAATTTCTCGTTTCTTGTAGTTCATGTTAATCATCACTTTAAACATGATCTTTTATTTATATTCTTATTGTAAATAAATGTTTATGAAATACTAATTTTGATATTATTTTTTATTCTGTATTCTGTAACGTCTAGCTCTTGTTTTCGCACTTTGTGTCGATGGACTCACTTGTTTATCTTCACTATTTTTTTTCAGATGACTTTGATAGTTGTGACAAGTGGAATTGTTGACACATGACAAGATTATAAAATAAATTTAAGATAAGTGTCGTATCATAAGTTGATTGGTGAGATTTTAGAGACTATGTAATAGAGTTTAGTTTGTTGTACTTGAAAGAATTTTGTAGGTACTTTATTTTTTGGAAATAATGTATTTAAGCTTTCTTAATATTACGGATTTCAGATCAAACTGAGTACTATATTTATGAAAATAGCCTCAATTTTGGTAATGGGTAGTAAAATTTTTGTAAAAACTATAATGTCTTAATCATTTTCATAATTAAAATAAAAAATTATCATAAGACAAACGAACATGCTATCTTTTTTGTGGTCGAAAGCTGCTCATATTGAGAGCTATTTTGTTTCTTGGTTAGAGAGTTGAGGGTTATAAACAAATCATACACTCTGTATGCCATCTAAAATGGAGTTCCAAGTCATATATAAATATAAGATGTAGCCTGCTTCTTTTTCATCACTACCCAACTATTACTCCTGCAATATCTAAAAGACAAGAAAAAATGATGTTTCTTTCCATCATCTTCTTTGTACTTGTTACTCATGTTGGGTCTGTTATGCCAACCGGAGAGCTCAAACCCAAAAACATATTCCTCTTAGCAGGACAAAGCAACATGGCTGGACGAGGAGGCATTTACAATGACACCAAAACCAACTTGCACAAGTGGGATGGAAAGGTTCCTCCACAATGCACTCCCACTCCAAAGATCCTCACACTATCTTTAAACAAGACTTGGGAGATAGCTCGTGAACCTCTCCATAAGGAAATTGATAATTTGAAGACCTGTGGGGTGGGACCAGGCATGCCCTTTTCCAACCAAATATTGGCAAAACATCCAGACTTTGGAGTGATTGGCCTGGTCCCTTGCGCAGTAGGAGGAACAAAGATAGAAAAGTGGCAAAAGGGTACTATTCTATACAATCAGTTGGTGGATAGAGCAAGAGCTGCGAGGCAATGTACTGGTTGTAATATTCGTGCACTGCTTTGGTATCAAGGAGAGAGTGATTGTGGTGAGCGGGACTCTAGGCTCTATATGGGAAGGTTGGAGAAGTTTTTCAATAATCTTCGGCATGATCTTGACTCTCCTTATCTCCCCATTCTTTTGGTATGTACTAATTTATATGCAGATATGCTACATCTTGTTTATAATAAAAGTGATTTCACAATTTAACATATCATATCAAATCACGTCAGTTTGTAGATTTAATTTTGTAGAATTACAAATTGGTTACACTTCAACATAATGCACCTTCACAAATGATTATAAAAATTATAAAAATATACATGTTTTTTGCAGGTTGTAATTTCTGCTGGAGAAGGAAACTTCCTAAGAAATGTAAGAGATGCTCAGCTGAATATAAACCTGAAGAATGTCGTGCACGTTGATGCCAAGGGCTTAACCCTATTACCAGATCATTTGCATTTGGATACAAAGTCTGCTGTTCGCATTGGTCAGAAGCTAGCTGATGATTTTCTTTTATCACAATAAGTAATTAAACCAAATCAATCCCTGAAATTCAATAATCTAAATAAATAATGTGTTTGTATGGAAGTAATGCTAGATATAATAGTAGGGTATACAAGAATTGAGCACTCCTTTTGAAAAAGAATAAGGCTCACCATAAAAATATACAGTGCACAGAATATGTATACTCTAAAACTATATCTAAGATTACTCGTTTGTAATATCTTAAATAACAATTCTCATCAATGTCCTATTTCCATTATTTCTCTTTCTTTCTATGTTTGTGATGTTCTTTGTCCCAATGTTGCACAAAATATTTCAAAATGCTTCTTTATTATCTTCTATGAGAAAAGCTTGTATGTCGCCCCATGTTGACCACTTATAAAAAAAAAAAAAAATTACTTAATAATTAAGGAAGTGATTTTAAGTGTATTAGTGTATTTTTTATTTTTTAATAATATTTAAATATATTAAAAAATGTGAATAGAAAAATGAAAAAAAAAAGATGCAAAAGCAACTAGCGGTAACAATGAGCGGTGCTACTCTGGCAGTGCTCATCTTCTACATACCAAATCTTTGGTTGCCCATCAACTTTTGTGTTACGGATTTTTATCAATGATTTTATCATTCTTAATAATACAAGTTGACCAAACATATTTCAAAATTAAATGATTTCATAATTCAATCACTAAAATCTATCACGTGGTTCCTTCAAAGTCCATATATGTTAATTAAAAACTAAAATCTAAAATTATAAAAATAACTTACAACTCTTTTACATTTATTTTATAATTTTTTTAATTTCAAATTATTTTATGAAATTAACAAAATTAAATTGGTCAGTTATAAAATAAATTATAAAAAGTTATAGAAACTATATAATTTACACCAATGATATTATAAGTATTAATTTATAAATAAATTTAATTTAAACTTATATTATAAAGCAAATTATATTATACCAATGATTATAAATAAGTGGTAAATGTCTTGGTATTAGTGGTATATTTCCTTCAAGGTTAAAAGTTTGAATTTAATTAGAGGCAAACAATCTAAGAGCCATTAATTAAAAGATTATTTTTCTTAAATTATTTAAAGTGCAATGTTGCATACAATCGTGAAGTATGTAAGCGTCATGCAGTCGTTTCGAAAAAGTGCGGAGTCCACTATTAGAAAATTAATTTTCTTTTCAAATGGGTCCCTTATTTATTTATTTTTTTAAAGTAATTATACGGCAATTGCACGCTGATGACTATAAAAAAAATTAATAATGAACAAAATTCTTTTCTAAAATGATGATTATACTTAACATTAGACTATGTATTGGCAAAAATCTCTTCGTTGAACGCTTGTATTTTGCTATATATAATCGTAAAGTGCGCAAGTGCAGTGCAATTGTATTGAAAAATAATGAAGTCCACTATTAGAAAATTAATTTCTTTTAATGTGGGTCCCATATTTATTCATTTTTTTTCAAAATGATTATATGATACTTCCACACTCACGATTGCAACCATAATTTCTCATTGTAGAAACAGTTCCGGAACATGTTGTGCTGAAGAAAATAAAAAGTAAAATAAAAATCTCTTGCAAAAATTACTAGATATTGTTAACTGAACCATCAAAGTAAAAATGTAAAATTACAATAAAAACAAGACATAATCTAAAAACAAGTTCCGATCGATGCAAATGCTATATTTTGGATTAAGATATCGTACCAGCTTGAGCTCTGAAGATATGAAAATGGTGAGCACACAAAGAGGATGAGAAAGCCGAATATCACGCTGACTTCTTTCATTTTCTCTAATGGAGAGCAGAGAGAGCATATAATGAATCATGAATCTTCTCGTCACGACAATGGACAATCTCCCTACACTTTTCGGTGCATGGGAGTTCATGATCGGGCGACTATGGATTTTTTCTTTTTTTTTTTTAAATAGACTAAGGCCTCCTGTCCATGAGAGATCCCATCCCAAAATTTATTAAAAAGCCCTCATGTATGGCAGAGAAATACCATAAAAAAAAATCTCAAAAGAAAACAAATAACATCCCACCCTTTCGAACCAAAATACATGAAAAAGAACAACCATCACATATCACCTTCTCAAATAAAGCAACCCTATTTTATCTAGACGTACAAGACCCCGAATCTGCCCATGAATGGCAGATGCATCATTAAAATCTGATGTCAAACCTCTCTCTCCCTGCTTTGCCAAAAAATCCGCCACCATATTAGCTTCTCTATAGATATGATGAAAATATGCATTAAGCTCCCTAACCATGAGTTGCAATTCTTCTGAAAAATCCCAAAGAAACCAATATTTACATATCCCGGAAGCTAACCAACCAACAATAACTGCAGAATCCGATTCTACCAACACATCTCGTATATTTAATTGTCGACATAATCGAAGGCCATCATATAAGGCCCTACATTCAGCAATAGTATTAGTGGCATGCCCAAATTTATGTGCAAACCCCCCAATGACATCTCCTTTATAGTCCCGACGAATACCCCCTCCCCCTGCCGCTCCTAGGTTTCCACAAGAGCCACCATCCACATTAATCTTTATTCTTCCTCTATTTGGGGGGCTCCATGCAATTAATTTAATAGGCTTTGAAGAAATAAGAATCATCGGACATGCAAGCCGCTCCATTACCTCTCTATCCTCTCCACCCATGCGCTGGAAATTTTTCATTTTGTAAGCCATATCTCTAACCCATACTTTAATTGAACGAATGATCTTATCAGTCATAAATTTTGCACCTTCCATTCTTGCCTCACATCTCGCCCTCCATATTGCCTAAGAAATGACAATAGGAAGAGAACCTCTAATCCAGCCCACCTGAGTGTTCATAGAAGCTCTATTCCACCAGCAATACATCATTCCTTCCCAACATCTAATGTGCACAACATTAATACGGCATGTATCAGCAAAAAACTTCCAAACCAATTTAGATCCTTCCCCCTCACAAAATAAATGATTAAACGATTCTACCTTGGCCTGAGAACAACACTCAGACTTTAAAACTATAGGAATTCCGAGTCGTTGAATAACATCATCAATCGGAATAGCTCTCCTTCTAGCTCTCCAAATAAAAAAGGACATCTTCTTTGGAATCCAGTCTTTCCATAGCCATTTTTTCCAAGTACACACTTCACCCCTGGTTCTGATTAACTGCCATGCAGACTTTATGGAGAATTCCCCATTTGTTGAATGCTACCATATGCATATATCGGTTCCTTGTTTAAGCCGCACACCTAAAGAAACAATTTTGGCTAGAGTAGCGTCATTCACCAACTCCTGTAACTGATTCAGTATAGGCCCCGATTCATCAAACGCTTCTTTAACGTGCAGCTTCTCATTTTCAATAATAGGCACAGACGCTTTTAACGGACCATCACCTAACCAATTGTCCATCCAAAAATTAACATTTCCTTCCCGAATTAACCACTTTGAATTATTTAGCACTTTTGGCATAAGAGCAATAATTCCCTTCCAAAATCTCGATCCTCTATTTCTCTGCATAACTGAAAACACATGATCATTTCCAACATATTTTGAAACAAAAACATCTGACCACATCGTACCTCCTTTAATTAATTTCCAAGCAAACTTCATAAGCAAAGATTCTTGGACCTCATGAAAATCCTGAATACTAAGCCATCCCTCCTCCATAGGTAAACAAATTTGTTTCCACGAAATCCATTTTCTTTTTTTATTTTCTGCTGAGTGTCCCCATAAAAAATTTGAATAAATCTTCTTCAGACCCAAAATAATCCCTTTTGGAATATTCAATACTGATAACATATGAATAGGCATACTATTGAGCACATGTTTGATAAGCACAATTTTTCCCCCAAATGATAAAATTTTACTCTTCCATCCAGCTACTTTCTTTTGGACTCTAGCCAAAAACGGATCAAACATATTATTTTTCATGCACCCCACATATAGAGGCACCCCCAAGTAGGTGCACAACCAATTTCCTTCTATGAAACCAGAAATATCTTTCAAAGCCATCTTTCTTTCAGCCGAAATAGAAGATGAGAAAAAAATAGACGACTTACTTGAATTAATTAATTGGCCCGACATCACTTCATATCTCCTCAAAACCTCCATAATATTACGCATAGATGCCCTTCCTCCATTAGCAAAAATAAGAAGATCATCCGCATATAACAAATGGGAAATCACATAACCTCCACTAGAATGAAAAGGCTTAATATATCCCAACTGGAAATCTTTTTTCACCATATGCGAAAGAATCTCTTCCGATAAAATGAATAAATAAGGTGAAAGAGGATCACCTTGTTGAAGACCGCGCGAAGCCTTGAAAAAACCTTTAGTGCAACCATTAAGCATCACTGAATAGTAAGGGGATGAAATAGCATTAAAAACGATACTACACCATCTTTCCGAAAACCCAACTTCCGAAGTACCATCAACAGAAAACTCCAATTGACCCGATCATAAGCTTTTGTCATATCAATTTTCAGCATCACATTTCCACCTCTGACTTTCCTGTTAATACCTTGAACTAATTCCTGAGCAACCGACATATTATCCAAAATACTCCTTCCCCTAATGAATGTAGCCTGCTCAGGGGAGATGATTTTATCCAGAATCGGAGCCATTTGAAAAACCATAATTTTAGTCATAATTTTGTACACCACTGAGCAAAGGCTAATAGGCCGAAATTGGCTAAAGCCCATAGGTTCATCTAACTTTAGAATCAGTACTAAATTTGTAGCACCAAAGAATGTAGAAAATGGTTGTCCTGCAAAAACATCAGAAGCCATTTCTAATAGATCATTTTTCACAATATCCCATGCCATCATGAAGAAACTTGCAGCAAAACTATCAGGCCCCGGACTGCTATCTGCTGGAATCGACCATAAAGCATCCTTCACATCCTTTAAAGAAGGTTCAACACATAACATCTCATTTTTAGACCCAGAAACAATCTAATCAATTAAATCCATATCAACTGAATCCCAAGTCACCCTTGACGTCATAAGTAAATCCTGGAAGAAACGGATTGCCTCCTCATGTACTGCTTTCAAAGATGTGAGTAAGGTACCGTCTATCAACCTCATATTTACAATGTTCTTACTTTTCTTCTTTAACCGCATAGAAGCTTGAAAGAATTTAGTATTAGAATCCCCCTCAGCCATCCATTTAATTCTGGATTTTTGACATGCCAACATCTCCTCCCTATGAACCCATTGAAGATGTTCCTGCTTATATTTTAACAACTCATTTTCAATTTGCTCTGAATAATTATTCATAACATTAATTTCCATATCCACAATACTGTCTTCCAGCTTTTTGAGTTCATCCTCTACTCGACCAAATGTTTCTTTATTCCACTTTCGTAGAGCATCTTTCAGTAATTTTAGTTTCCTGCTTATCCGAACCATAGCACAGCCATGAATACAAGAATTCCACACTTCCTGCACAAGAGGAAAAAAACCATCATGCAAACCCCATATACGAAGGAATATGAATGGGCGACTATGGATTTGTTAACTTGTCTGGTTGTTCCCATTGCTATGAGTGTGAACTAATTGCTTGGCAGCCTCTGGAGTGATGAATAGTAAAATTAAATGTAGATGGTGGAGCTTGGGGTAACCCAGGAGAAGTTGGTAGGGGTGGTATTATTCATAATCCTCTGGGTGGTGTAGTGGCAGGATTTTCTCATTCTTATGGTCATGCTACTAATAATATTGCTGAAGTAGAGCTTGTTATACTTCGTATTTACATATATTTTTAATGAATGATTATTTAAATTATTATAATTAATGGCTCTGTTGTTTTAAATTTAACGTGTTAATCGTTAGATTTATTTTATGAATTTTAAGTTGTGAAATTTATTTTCATGTGCTTTCTTAATTTCAATTGCTTTTCATTATTTAAATTTCTCTTTGTTCTAAATAATTTTATTGTTTTATTGTTGAGTTTTATTATCTTATTTTATTTAGTGACTGCGTTTAAGTTATTTTATTTTAATTACCATTTTGAAATCATTTTTCGTTGGATCAATTTTGAGATCCTGAGTTGAAAAGACTGGATCTCATTTTTCTTTTCCCTTTTTACCTTTTTTTTTTCTTTTTCTTCTTTCTTTTTCTTATTTTCTTTTCTTTTCTTTTCTTTTTTCCCTTGCCAACCAACAGCGCGAGCCACTCCCCTCCCCATGTTTCTCTTCATGGGCCTCTTTTCCTAGCCCACCATCGCCCACCTCAACCACTCCCTCTAACGCCGATGACCCAACCCCACTAGTCTCAGCCCCCACACCATCCCCCTTCTCCCTCATGAGGGCCCCACCAGAATGGGTCATTCCTTTCATTCCCTCCAAAACGCGACCCTAACGCCACTACCAACAGCCACCCATGCCTCGTCGGACCACCCTTGACCAACTCCATGAATCCCAGCCACATTCAAGCCCCCAGCACACAGCTCCCTCTGATCCCAAAATGGGTTTTGCATGCTGGGGTTTAACAACCTAGAGCTGCCGTGCACCACCGCACCACCTCACCACTACCCCCAACCACTTCCCCATCCACCAGTGACATCCTTTACCCAATCTCATGCTCCACCATGACCCATAGCCACCACACTCTCCCTCACTCTCCCATGACCTTTCTCCACCTTTTATGGCCGATCTCCACTGTGTGCCGCCTCCCACAGCAACCAACCACCAACATCAACTCCACCAACCTTCATAAGCCCCTCCATGACTAACCAAGCCTCCTGTTGCTCCTCTTCGAAATTTCTAGTTTGAGACCCGTGGCCGTTGCTTGGAAACCACCACCCACCGCAGCTCCGCCACTTTTGGCATGACCTTTGATCTTTGAGAATTTCCTTTAAGCTCTGTACGTATTTTTCAAATAACCTTTAAGATTTAAATATATTTTGTATTAACAATACTTTGTGATTTGGTTGGTTATGCCGAACTGAGTCCAAGGAGTTTGGGGGTCGATTGGAATTAGAGAACAGAGTTGTTTGTTTCATTGGATGATGTTGGGATTTGTTGGATATTTTTGCGTCTTGTAGTATGCATTGCATGGTGCACACATGTTCATTTTGTAAAATGACAACTGGGTTTTTGCATGCATGCATATTCATGTGTTTGAAATGAAAACTGGGTTTTCATGTGTTAAATGGTTTTTGGGTGCATGCGTATCATGACCCCAAGCCGAGAAAGGGTATTATCTCGGTGGAATTCCTTTGGTCATTCTGGAGGAGAATATATTGAGTGATTACCCCTGGGTTGTCACAGGATGACAATGGGATTGGACGAGATGGTAATGCTCTCATGCCAAGTCTGTGGCCCCTCTGCTTACATGGGCTAGATGATGCTTGGCTACGAATGCGCTGGGTGCAAATTGGGCATCGCTCGTTACGAAGTCACACGCATGGTTGTTACCCATGGTGTGGCGAAGGGAGCCAAGGTGTTCAGATGGTCCCTATGGGAGATCATGGTGCATAAGGTTAAAATTTGATATACGCACCATTTTCTGGAAAAAATTTGAGATTTGATAAATGAGTATTATGTGGACCATTTTTGGAAAAATGGTGGAATTTATGTTTAGCCATTTTCTAGGAAAATGGTGAATGTTTTAATGGATATGTTTTTAGGCCAAATGAGATTTTGGCATGCGTGAAAAATTACTCATTTTGGGAAAGGATGACTTTTGGGTCTCATGCATATGGCATCATGTTCATACATTTTGTTATTGTATGAATGTATTTTTATCTCATGGTTTGTTTGGATTATTACTTACCTACGGTACCATCTCTTGGTATGGTAGATTTTGACGCAGGTGATGTGAAAGTTAAGCCTGAGGATGCGACTCCACTGGAGGAGTGATTGCGTATCACTTGCTCATGGATTGGGAATTGTTTTCCCGCTTTTGGATATAGTGTTTTGTTTTTTTTGTCTTGATAACTATAATATTTTTGGTTTAGAATTTGTATCTAAACAACTTCTGGTACTTAGTCGACTGACGTTAATTATCCGTTGTGTTTTTGTTGTACACTTTCTACATGTACACACACTAGGCACTTATAGATGGGATGTGTGACCCATGTTGTCATCATCTTGACGCCTTGATCTCCACGTGTCCGTACGTGGGAGTTGGGGGCGTCACAAAACTCTTCTTGATGGGCTTCGGTTTTGCAGGTCATTGGGATTGAGGGATGTATTAGTAGAGTGAGACTCAATGATGTTAGTGGGACGGTTGGCATCGGGAGTGCGCAAATATTGCTTTCTTTGGGATTTCTATGAGGAAATTAAAGTTATTACTTGTGAGTTTATTACTTGTGGGTTAAATGTTTGTTTTCATCATATATTTAGAGAAGCCAATATGGTGGTGGATGTTTTGGCTAAGCAGGGTGTTGCGCCTCTGGCTTATTCAAAAATCACACAAGACGATAGAAAGACAATATTTAAGTGGTTCGGCAACTTGCCTACGTCCACTAAAGCGGAAAATCTGATTTTCAATATGTTTGTACAAAATTACAAACACTCATAAAGAACCTCTCTATCTCTCAAATGTCCTCTGTTTTGGGTTTTCCTAGAACCTATATTTCACCCTCAACCCTCTGCTTCGATCTCTCACTACAGTGAGGATGAATTTAATCTTCAGCAAATGATCTCCTTTTATAGGAGAAGCCATGGGGGACAAAACTCACACACTTCTTGAGAAGCCATGGGAGACCAAGAGGAAGCCTTCTTTTGGTGCAGCCATTTTGGTCAATATTTGCTGCCCAGGACTTTCGGTGGAGGGGTGGGTGGCTGCAACTTCAAGTGACATTTCACACTTGGGGGGTTTCCAACAATCACCCCCTCCACCCAAGTGTGCCATACTAGGATGCTACAAACGATTGCACTCCTTCATTAGAATGCTTGTTAGCCATGAGAGATTTTCGTTATCAAATGCATTGCAGGTACGTCTTCAAATAAATGTCTAGATGCCTCTCCAAATGCATCTTCAAATGCATCAGCACCGTCTACATCCATTGAGCTTGCAAGGGATTTTCTTTAGAGGAGATTTACAAGTGCTTTATTGCACAATCTCAACTCTCTAGGTTCTTCTTTCACTCAAGTCCATGAGTCCGCACTCATGTACACCTTGAGCAAACTGAGCTTTGCTCTAGGCACAACCAAGCGAACAATCTACCTGTTGCCTTTACAGCTTTAAAACCAGGCTCCATAATCCTACAATCACACCAATCTCCAACTTGGAGACTGGTTCTCAACATGCTAGCCTCTATCTTCAGCATGATCCCTTATCATCTCTGCAATTTTACAGCTCATGTCTTCAAGTTAGAAGACTAACTAAAGTGATGCATAACTTTAGTTCATCATGTACAGTGCCCTTAATCAACATATCTATATAGGGTAACACATCTCCCACTGCACTGGGAATCAATGGTCTCGCACGGACCTTGACACATATCAGAGAACCTATTGCTGAGGTCTCCATCTCTGACCTGGGCGACTGACTCCCCATTCTGCTGTTAACATATCTTGTCTTTAGTCGATGTGCCCATCTTGTGTACAGTCTCTACTAACTTCGACTTGCATAATCCCCATTCTTGCAAGATTTTTCTTCATACCGTAGTTCACTACCTTCATTCAGCAGGATATAGTTTAAGGTAGTAACTACCATGGAGGTCTAATCGTCTTGGCAGGTATGTGATCATCAACTTTAGGTATAGATATCCTTGGAACATCTGACGTTTTGTTCCCATCTCTCACACCTTTGCTTCATGTCGTGGTCTAGGGAGATTTCTTCAAGTTTAGATGAGGAAAAGTAAAACTAAGCTCCTTTAACTTCCTCATCTAATTCACATGACCATTACCACAAGCCAAGACCAATGAATCATTCGTGACCTTCCACGCCTTTTTGAGAAAATACTACTGAATGACTACTATCTTCAAGTTGTCTTTAACAGCATTGTGCACTGCAAGAAATGCAATGCCATGTATTTCTTCAATCACCATATTCACAACATTATTCTCAGCTTTCTCCTGATTTTAGCAATCTCTTATGGCCTGTCTTGCCACAATTCCTAGTGAGTCATCTGTTATCCAGATCTTGACTTGCCTCTGCCCTTACTATCAACATTTAGGACCAACAAACTCAAGATCTTGCCAGAATCTCTTCTACGCACCTCCTCATCTAGGATAAGATCTCTTACATTAAGAAACTTCAACTTCCACTTCTTTGCAGAATTACTCATAGTCATTCTCATGACCTTCCAACCTTTTGACCACAACGTCAAATACTATTGGGCAACAATAGTACCTTCTGACTTTTCTAAAGTTGAATTGTTTCTTCATCTGCACTTTGTTATTTGCAACTGGCTTTTCAAAGAAAGCCACAATGAGATCCGTTGCGGTTCTTCTCTTAATAACATTATGTTCCATGAGTTTGTATGACTGCCAAAACCTGCTAATATAACAAGTTAATCAGCATCGTCCAATGATCTGAAGTTTGCTCCATCAAACTTTACGATCCCAACTGGCTTAAATCAAGCCCAAAAGAACTGAGTCCGGCAACATTGGACTCCAATTGGCTGAGATCAAGCCTAAAACATATGAGTCCTACACGACTCCAACTGGCTGAGATCAAGCCCAAAACAAATGAGTCCGTCATGACTCCAACTCGCTGCGATCAAGCCAAAAAACAAATGAGTCCATCATGACTCCAACTGACTAAGATCAAGTCCAAAACTGATCTGAAGTATGATTGGTCCAGATCATTAGTACTGATGATGAATCTCAACATTCCCACCATACGGATGAATCCAGAATGATTCGAATAGTTTTTCAGCTCTATTTGATCATCACAATTGAACTCCAACTGGCGTAGATCAAGCCCAAAATGATCTGCAAATCTGAATAGTTCAAATCGAGGTACCGATGGTGAATCTCAACATTTCCACCATACCGATGAGCTCGGAATGATCCAAATAGTTTGTCAGTACTATATGATCATCGTAATTGAACTCCAACTGGCGTAGATCAAGTCCAAAATGATCTGGAACTTATGCACGGTTTAGATCGAAAGTACCGATAGTGAATCTCAACATTCCCACCATAAGGATGAGTTTGGAATGATCCAAATAGTTTGACAACACTATTTGATCGTTGAAATCGGACTCCGAATGATAGATCTAGCCCAAAATGATCTGCAACTCTGAACAGTTTAGATCGAAGGTACCGATGGTAAATCTCAACATTCCAACCATACAGATGAGTCCAAATTATCCAAATAGTTTGTCAGCATTGTTTGATCATCGCAATTGAACTCCAACTGGTATAGATCTAGCCCAAAATGATCTGCAACTCATGGACGGTTCGGATCGAATGTACCGATGGCAAATCTCAACATTCCCACTGTACAGATGAGTCTGGAATGATCTAAATAGTTTGTCAGCACTATTTGATCATCGTAAATGAACTCCAACTGGCATAGATTTAGCCCAAAATGATCTGCAACTCATGGACGGTCTAGATCGAATGTATCGATGGTAAATCTCAACATTCCCACCGTACAAATGAGTCCGGAATCAAATAGTTTGTCATCACTATTTAATCATCGCAATTGAACTCCAACTGGCATAGATCTAGCCCAAAATGATCTGCAACTCATGGATGGTTCAGATCGAATGTACCGATGGTGAATCTTAACATTCCCACCATACAGATGAGTTTGGAATGATCCAAATAGCTTTTCAACACTATTTGATCATCACAATTGAACTCCAATTGGCGTAGATCTAGCCCAAAATGATCTGCAACTCATGGACGGTTCGCATCGAATGTACCGATGGCAAATGTCAATATTCCCACCGTACATATGAGTCCGGAATGATCCAAATAGTTTTTCATCACTATTTGATCATTGCAATTCAACTCCAACTAGCATAGATCAAGCCCAAAATGATCTGCAACTCTGAACAGTTCAGATCAAAGGTACCGATGGCGAATCTCAACATTCCCACCGTACCGATGAGTCTGGAATAATCAAAATAGTTTGTCAGCACCATTTGATCATCACGATTGGACTACAACTGGCGTAGATCTAGTCCAAAATGATCTACAACTCATGGACGGTTCAGATCAAATGTACTGATGGCGAATCTCAACATTCCCACCATACAGATGAGTCCAGAATGATTCAAATAGTTTGTCAACACTATTTGATCATTGCAATTGAACTCCAACTGGTGTAGATCTAGCCCAAAATGATTTGTAACTATGGACGGTTCAGATCGAAAGTACCGATGGCGAATCTCAACATTCCCACCATATGGATGAGTTCGGAATTATCCAAATAGTTAGAAAGCACTATTTGATCATTGAAATCGGACTCTGAATGGCTTAGATCTAGCCTAACAAAGATCTGAAAAATGGACAGTCTAGATCATCTAGCACGTATCTTACACGTGCGGCAGCAGGGCGTCTAAGGTGTGTGCGGCGCGTGGCTCACACGCGCCAAAGTGCTTCTAGGGCACATAGAGGAGTGTAAGAGCGTGACTCTCACTCGTCTTCAACCCCCGGTGCCCGTGAGGACGCATGGGAGTATGTCCCTCATGCGTCTTCTTCCTCTAGCCGCGAGTGGGGCATGTGGGCGTGTGTTACCCACTCGTCTTATTCCTCTAATGCGACTGAGGCGCGTTTGTGCACTCTCCAACTTTTAGGGGCATGTACGGGCTCCTCCGGCATCCGTTTTGGATGCCGTTTGCAGCAACGGATTCTTCTTGATGCGAGGAATATCATTGTGTGGTCAAAAGTTGATTTAGATCAACTTGATTTTTCTAGACAGCACGAAACCAAAGCTCTAATACCAATTATTACACCTCTGGTTCGTCCAAAAATCACACAAGACGATAGAGAGACAATATTTAAGTGGTTCGACAACTTGCCTATGTCCACTGAAGTGGAAACTCTGATTTTCAATACGTTTGTACAAAATTACAAACACTCATAAACAAGCTCGCTATCTCTCAAATGCCCTCTGTTCTGGGTTTTCTCGGAACCTATATTTCATCCTCAACCCTCTACTTCGATTTCTCACCCCAGTGAGGATAAATTTAATCTTCAGCAAATGATCTCCTTTTATAGGAGAAGCCATGGGGGACAAAACTCCCACACTTCTTGACCAAGAGGAAGCCTTCTTTCGATGCAACCATTTTGGTCAATATTTGCTGCCAAGGACTTTCGGTGGATTGGTAGGTGGCTGCAACTTCAAGTGACATTTCACACTTAGGGGGTTTCTAACACTGGGGAACTCAAGGTGTTAATTCAGATTTATGTTACGTTGGTTCCATTCAAGGTCCTTTTTGGGGAATGAATCGCATGGATAAACTTGGCATCCTTTATCTTAGATGTTGAGAGTTTCTTGACTTGGGTGGGTCTTTTGTTGGGTCTTGTTGTTCTTTTGGAATTTTTGGGCATCTCGACATGTGACCTCGACTCTTAAAACAAAAAAACAAAAAAAGAAGGTCAATAGTCCCAATTGTGTACACATATACCTTCCTTTTAGCTAGTATCGTTTAAATGCACTAGCTGTTTGCTGCACAGTTGTAAGCATTTGCATTTTATTTCTTATTACTGGCTTGAAAATTTGTTTTCTTGTACCCAACTGCCCTCAAAACATGAAAAAGCATCTACTCATGTTCTTATTTATTGGATTGTTTAATGCGCTTTGAAGAATGTCTCGATTGCATATATGCAAAGGTTAAACATGATGAAGAAGCTCTGCAGTTTGGAACCAGGATACAAAGGCTTGGGATGTGTAGTTGATCGAGGAAACATTCTCTGTGGAGGAAGCAGTTAATGGGCTCACAGGAGAAGGGTGTGCTTTCCGGTACTACATCCACAAAATTAGTTGAAGAGAACTTGAATGCACAACCAACAATATCCAACTTGTCTGGCGAAGTTACTAAATTGAAGTGCTGTGAAAAATCTGCTGTGGTGGGAAAATAATGTCAAAATTGCTGATAGTGATGATGTTGGCAGAGGTTGTGAACGTAGTAGGAAGAGAAAGTGGTTACTTGATTCTATTGAGCCCATTGAATATTTATATGCCAAGGGTAAGAACTTGTGTGCAGATAGAAAAGAATCTATCTTTGTTGCATCGTATGTTAGACAGACGAATAGGCAGTCCCCTGGAAGAAGTAAGATGTCTGGCTCCTAATCCGCAATGGATTCCACACGGTACGCTTGATGGGTATCACAAAAAGAGCAAGGTATCTCTTGAAGAGGTACATAAGAAGCATTTTTGTGTCAGTGGCGAGCAAAAGAAGACAGAAAAATCGGGAACCAAAGTCTTGGAGGATCAAGTGATCTTGAAACTATGGCAAGTTTTGAGGATGTAGCTGATGGTGACTACATGAAACTGCTGGACTTGGATGATGCTGCTAACGAGCAACGTTACAGGATGGCAGCTGAAAGGCCTGTGTCATCAAGTCTTCCTATTATTGACTTTGATAACAGCCAAATATTTGATGTGGATTGTTCTGAAACTTTAGTATTGGAATGGGCCTATAAAGAGGTATCAACTGAGCACAACTTTGATGCTATTGATGTTGAAATTGAGTTCAATAAACTAAAACACACTACTGTAGGAACTTCTTGTAATCTGTCACTGCATAAGAATGTAGCCCATCTGATTTTGTTGCTATCATTGGGAATGGTTTCTGGACTCTAGAGGCAGGAAATGCTAGTCCTTAGCAGGTCCAGGTCTCGGGTCTAGTTGTGGGCATTAGTAATTTGCCTAGATCAAGAGACGAGGAAGTTAATTTTCCATTTGAAAGTGAATTTGGATCTGCATGTGACATTGTTGCAAAATACTGTGTCGTGTCTCCAAACATGAGAGATCGTAAAGTCATTTCTAGGATATTTAAAACTACCAAAACTTGTATAGCTCAGTGCTGTTTGACTTCTCAAACGGAGTGGGTGGTGCCAAAGATTCTGCTTGCTCTTATGATGGATCGAAGAAAATCTTTTACTTGTGTAAGTGACTCATTGCCATCCAAGTTGATATGATTTTCTTGCTGATAATAAAACTATACAAGACTCCTTATGGAAGGATGGCAACCAATAATAGTTTTTCTTTTTGCTAACTTTGTTGAAGTTTTGGGTACGTTTTTGTTCCTCTTTATAAGTGGGGTTTTCTCTAGTATATTATTTCATGTGTATTGGTGTGCCCCTCTTATAAATGTTTTGAGAAACACTATCTCACGAGTTGAGATAGAGAGTGTGACTGCATTCATATATATATATATATATATATATATCAATATACAATCTGGTGTCTATCTATGGAAAGACAACATAAAAGGAAAGGTTTCCATACAAAAACTATACAGCTAGTAGAGAACTTAATACACATGATTTACTCCTATAAATACACATTAGTTGACTAGAGAGAATTGCTGAGAATATTCCTGAGTGTTGCTGTGATCATGAGCTAATATCCTTGATTGATGCACAGCTGATTGTTTTAATTTCATTCCTAATATTCCCCCCCAAACTTGGTTGTGGTAGAAAGTAAAGACCAAGTTTGTTACGTAGCTGTTTGAACTGAGTCTTGAGTAAAAGCTTGGTGAACAAATCTGCAAGCTGGTCATGGGAGGTGACAAATTTAGTTTCTAAGGAACCAAGTGCCACCCGTTCCCTTACATAGTGATAATCAAGTTCTATGTGTTTTGTCCAAGCATGTAGAACTGGATTTACTGTCATAAATAAGGCACTCATATTGTCACAATGAAGAATGGGTGTTTTGAAGAGGGGCAACCTAAGGTCTTGAAGCAAAATGGAAAGCCAAGTTAATTCGGCTGCAGTGGAAGCCATGGCTCTATATTCTGCTTCTGCACTGGACCTTGCAACTGTTGGTTGCTTCTTTGCACTCCAAGAGATGTAATTGCTACCAAGAAAGGTAAAATAGCCTGAGGTGGATCTCCTTGTGGTGGGGCAACCAGCCCAATCAGCATCTGAGAAGCCATATAAGTCGAGGCTGCTGTTTGAGGTGATGTGTAGACCAAGTGCAGTTGTGCCTTGCAAGTACCTAAGGATTCTTTTAACAAGTTGGAAATGAGCCATAGTAGGTGCTTGTAAGAATTGACAAACATAGTTCACACTAAATGATAGGTCTGGTCTGGTGAAGGTGAGGTACTGAAGACCACCAACAAGACTTCTATAAAGTGCAGGATCATCAAAGAGCTGGTCTGAGGCAGATATGAGTTGTCCTGTGCTTGGCATAGGGGTTGCCAAGGGCTTGCATTCATGCATGTTGGCTCAAGTGAATAATTCCACAATTACCTATACTGATTCAAGAAGAGATCAGGACCAACCTTGTGGACTTCGATCCCCAAAAAATGATGGAGAAACCCCAAGTCTTTGATAGAAAATTGAGTGCTGAGTTGAGAGATGAGCCACTAAATTCTCTGTGGATTATCTCCTGTGACCACCATGTCATCCTCATAGAGGAGAAGAATAAGAACTCCATGGTCTGAGTGACAAATAAAAAGACTTGGGTCTGTTGAGCTTGAGAAGAAACCAAGTTGCAACAGAAAAACACTCAACCTGTCAAACCAAGCTCTAGGAGCTTGTTTGAGGCCATACAAGGCATGGTTGGGCTTACATACATGGTGAGGACACTTGGTATCTTCAAATCCAAGTGGTTGTTACATGTAAATAGGGGTGTTAAGAAAACCATGTAAAAAAGCATTCTTAACATCTAATTGGTGAAGTTCCCAGTGTTTAATAGTGGCAAGAGTGAGGACAGTTCTAATACTTGCAGGTTTCACAACTGATGAAAAAGTTTCTAAAAAATCCACTCCATCAACTTGACTAAAACCTTTAGCAACTAGTCTGGCTTTAAGTCTCTCAAGAGTACTGTCAGCCTTGAGCTTGGCTTTATAAACCCACTTGCAACCTATTACATTCACACCCTCAGGTTTGGGAACCAATTTCCAAGTATTGTTCTTGGCAAGTGCATCAAGTTCCTCTTTCATGGCAGCAGACCAACCAGAATGTTTCAGTGCAGATTTAACTGACTTTGGTTCACTAGGTATAGGAACAATGTGATGCAGGTTTGCATACCGAGGGTTAGGTTTGTGAATGCCACATCTAGCCCTAGTTTGCATAGGATGTGTAGTTTGAAGGGGCTAGTCAGCAGGCTGAAATGAGGTGGGTGGTGATGGATGAGGCAGGTCATTTGCTTGTGGAGAGTCAAGGGGAGCAACATGAGATGGGGAAGGAGTATTCTGAGGTAATGATAAAGAAGAGGGAGCATAAGCTGAGGGCAGTGGATGCACTGCAGGCTCCTTAGACTATGTTGTAGGCTCTTCCCAATCAGTGAAGGTGGAAAGTTCCCCCTCAACAGTAGAGATGCATAAAGCATAGTGGCTGTAGAGTAAGGTAAAACTGACTCATCAAACACCACATGTCTTGAGGTATAGATACGGCCAGTGGTTGGATAAAGACATAGATATCCTTTGTGTTTATTGTTATAGCCAATAAAAACACAGGGCAAGGATTTGGGTTCAAGCTTGTGAGACCTATAGTCTCCAAGATAGGGACAACATTTGGACCCAAGGGTTCTGAGTACAGTATAGTCAGGGTGTTTGGCATAAAGTCTAAAGAAGGGTGAGTCCATATTAAGCACAAGGGTAGGGAGCCTATTTAATAAAAAAACTGTAGTAGAAAAGCAGTCTAGCCAAAACCTGGGTGGTAATTTTGCATGAAACATCATGGTTAGCCCAAGATTTGTGATACTCCTATGCTTCCTTTATGCTTTCCCATTTTGTTCAGGAGTTTTAGGACAAGCAGACTGATGAATAATCCCATTGTTTTGAAGATATGAAATCAGCTTGGCATCATTAAACTCCCCCCTTCATCAGTTTGAAATACTTGAATCTTAGCATCAAATTGACACTTAACAAACATATGAAACTGAATAAAAGGTGAGTGCATATCAGATTTGTGCTTGAGAGGAATCAACCATGTAAAATTTGTAGCTTCATCAATAAATATCGCATAAAATTTAAACTTGTCCCTTGAAAGAGTAGGAGTGGGCTAGGGGCCGATCAGTTGCAATGCGTATGGTGCTGCACCAAGGTGTTGATTGGCGGTGATTTGGGCGTTGGAATGACTTTCCTTCAATTGAAATATGTTGGATCATGTCTGATGAAAAATAACACTAAAAGTAATAAGGCCCATATAAAAAAGGTGAGAAAGAATTAAAAAAGGAAATTAAGCTCAAAACATAGTTTAGAGATGACTAATCACTTGTAAGTTGATAAGTGCCCTTAACGCAAGTTAGAAGCTTAACCATGGGTTTGAGAACCTAAGGGGCATGTGGCACATCTTGGGCATGTGTTAATGATGGGCCCCAAGGCAGACCAAGTCTTAAAAATCAATTATAAGATCAAGAGCCAATAAGATCAAGGAAGCAATGCAAGGATTGGTGTAATCCAATTGGGATGAAGTTAGCAAGAGCCCAACACTCCAGATTTGCTTGAGGTTACTAAGGCTTTTTATTATTAGTTTAGAATAAGTGGGCTTGAGGTTAGCCCACATATATCTTATTTCTTATGAACTAGGGTTTTTGCGAAGGCCTTATATTTTGCCTAGGGGCATAATTGAAAACTTATTATTTTTTTTGAACTAGGATTTTAGAAGTTACCGTAGCGTGACACTATTCAATTTGACTTTGTGGGAAGTGGGGGATAGGATGTGTCAATGAGGTGCATTAATTAGAAATCTGCAAAGTAGGAAAGATAGGAGGAGACGTGAGCCTAGTATTGAACATGAGTATAAGAATGAGAAGTATGGTGAGTCTCTTATTGTCAGGCGTGCTCTCAATACACAAAGTACAATGGATGATACAAAGCACCGAAGATATAATGTGACGCCCCCAAATCCCACGTACGGACACGGGGAAATCGAGACGTCCAAATGATGACATCACAGGTCACCACTCTATCGCCAAGTGCCAAGTCTGTATAGGCAAGAAATGTGCAAAAAAAGACACGCAGCGGATAAACAAAGTCTCATAACTAAGTACCAAAATTTTTCTTTGTTTAATACAAAGTCGTTCAAAATATACATAATAAAATATTACAAGTTACAAATATAGTTTCAAATCCAACAACAAGGCATAACTCCAATTCAATACTCCGGCAGAGCCGCCTCCTCGAGCTTAGCCTCCTCCTCCTCCTCAATCTCTGCACCAAAATCTACAATACCAAAAATGGTGCTACAGGTAAGTAAGACCCAAACGCCACAAGATAAAAACATATTAAACTCAACAATATGCATGGATGAATGCAAATGCACATGTCCCACAAAAACCACATATTTCCACGCACGCCAAAAACCTATTTGGCCCAAAAACATAACCTTTAAACATAATCTCGCCATTATCCCCGATAATGGCCCAAAAACCAAACCATCAGAGCACTGTAGGCGGGAATCGCAGGCAGGACTCTACCACCATCCCTGCTCACCATCGTCCCTACGTGTGCACCGTAGGCGGGAATTACAGGCGGGATTCTACCACCATCCCTGCTTACCACCATCCCTACACGTGACTCTGACTCAAACCAGTCAATCCAACCGCTCACATATACCATAAATCATTTCTCGCTTACAAGCCCAGCTTTCATTTTACAAACACATGTACATGCATGCAACTACACAAAAACCCGGTTTTCCATTTTTAAACATGAACATGCGTGCACTATACAATGCAAACATCAAGACACAAATATCTCAAACAAATATCAACATCAACCAAACAACTCCGTCCTCAATCCATCCGACCCCCAAACTCCTCGGACTCAGTCCGGAATCAACCAACCAGTCCAATAATTAATTGTAAGAGCAAAAGTATATTTAAATCTAAAATAGAGTTTGGAAAATACTTACAGTGCTATAAGGTATTTTTCAAAAGCTTACGACGTTGCAAACGGCAGAGAAAAAGCAACGTAACAGTGTATTTTACACTGTGGCCGTGGTTAGTAAATTACCCACTTTCGAACGGGGACAAACCAAGAGACAAAATTAATAGGGAATGGTCTAGAGATGTTTATGAAGCTAAAGGAAGTGAGCTTTGGCCGTGGGTGACGGTGGAAGTGCAAAAAGGGGCTGATCGGAGTTGAGCTCGTGGGAGCTGCTCCGGCAATGGATCAGGGCCAAAAATGGGTAGGTTAGGACGGCAAAGATAGGGAAAGAAGTGGTAAAGAGATGGTGGCCGGAGGTGGAGCGACGAAGCCAGAAACAGCAAAAAGTCGTGCAGCTTAGATGGGCTGGGTGATCAGCGGCACGGATGGGGCTAGAAATTGGTGGGGTGGTGCGCCGGCCGGAGGGGAGCTGACCGGTGGGGGCAGTGCCGGCCACGTCGGCCGGCGGCGGCGGTTCTGGTCTGAGGACTGATCGGCGACAGGAGAGAAGGGAGAGAAGCAGTTCGCGTGGGAGAGAAGGGAAAAGAAGAAGAATAAAAAGAAAGAAAGAAGAAAAGGATAAAGAAAAGAGAAAAAAGAAAAAAGGGAAAAAGAAAAAGAGAAAAGAAAATAAATGAGGTCCAATCCTCACCTCTAAAGTCCAAAAACTGACCCGACGAAAACGATTTTAAAAAACCATAAAGCTACTAAAATAAATTAAACATCACATCAAACTAAAATAAAACCAATTAAAATACAATAATTTAAAATAAAAGAACTAATATATTAATTAAATTAAAAAACTCCTTCAGTGAAAAGACACGTAAAAATGGGATGTCACATCGTCCCCCCTTAAAAAGAAATTTCGTCCTCAAAATTTGGGAGGTCAAACATCAACGCCAAAAAGATACAAGATACAACTCCGAACATATTTGAGAGATACATATCATCAACAACTCCCAACAAATTCCAATAGATATTATCTTCACACCATAAATTGCTAATATCAACAACGTCTCTGCTTTATCTTCCAAACTTTCATCCTATTCCAACATTGGTAATCTAATAGCCATTTCCAAGGTTAACCATCAATAAACAAAATTTGCACGACCAAAAGATTAATCTCCCCATTAAAACTCCGAATCACTACTAATTCCTCAAAATCAATACAAAATTTGAATATCTAAGTATTTGCAAAAATCATGCTTTCGCGCGCACTCTGATAACTCACCAAAATACATAAAGGTTATATCCTCAAAAATTAACATCATCAAGTACAAGCTCAATCCACACCTAACCACGAGAAAACCTTTACCACTTTTCTATAGAAAATAATATACCTCCAAAGCCACAAATCTCCACTCATTCGTCAGTTGGTCATCGCTGCCCTAATCAAAAATCAACATTTGGCAAAAATACACTCATTGATTGATGACAGAAATTACTAATCAACCTCCAGGTCCCAAATTGAAGACGCATAACATCATCCCAAAATACACCTGTCTCTTCTAAAGATAAGGAACACATCCAAAAGGCCCAAGTCCTTCCCAGCCAACCAACGAGAGCGCCTATAACCTCTATCCGATATCCCACACTTCAAGCTCATTACCTATATTGTGAATAACATCTAATCTTGCAATAATTGACTCACTATAGACTACCATTGATATCACCTAGACAAAATCGAAACGCTCTGGGTAACTCACCCACCTACTTGTACTCTCAAAAACTCTAGTTTTAGCACAACTAATTCCTTCAATAGCACTTCACAAATAAATCTCAAGACAGGCCATACTGTTTAAATCTTCAGTCCATCAAAAACCATTGACAACACTCAAGGATCCTAATGCTTTATTACTTCATACATATGATTATGCTACCCACAGTTGATGCATAGGTTTCAACTTCCAAGATTTACACCACACATGGTGACCTAACAATCTCTTTTCAAGTTAAATAACAATATCCCTAATTCTCCCAACTGGATACTTGATCTCCAAAGAAAAGTATAGCCTCACAAATTTAAACTCCTATGATTTCAAGTACAATTAATTCTCAAGATAAACACAACAGTTGTTACAAACCATCATCCCAATGGGTAACCCACTTTGACTGCACATTCCGTTCAACTTA
Source organism: Carya illinoinensis (assembly GCF_018687715.1). NCBI lineage: Eukaryota > Viridiplantae > Streptophyta > Magnoliopsida > Fagales > Juglandaceae > Carya > Carya illinoinensis. The sequence continues at coordinate 15,286,340 of NC_056767.1, read as the reverse complement.
CCAAACAACTCAAAGCTAAAATCTCTTGAATTTAATATTATCACACAGATTCCTCTTCAACTCCTACCAAGTCAAAAATAGATGAGACTAGGACCAGCACTCCCTGAAATTCATACACACTTACCATTACTACTCATCGATCTCATGTACTCTTAGCCAACACCATAAATCATTTAAACATACAAGTGATCCATTACCACATTTCCATCATCTGGACTTATATCCTCAAGTGAACAAGATTCATTCCCGAATCTACTCAACTTATATCCTTAAATCAGCAACTAGCCATTGTTTAAAGTTTGGTACCGAGAATGACCTTAAACCTGCTAAGAATCCATTCCCAAAAGTCTACGGATCATATAGCCTCAAATTCAATCGTATTCAATACCAACACAAAATCTACTATTTCCAACACCCTGATGGACCTATATCTTTCGAATCGATAAAAAACCATTTCCTAAAATCTGCTACTACAACCTCAAGTTAACAATACTTATTTTCTAACTAGCTCGATATCTTCAATTATCAAAGAAATACGCAAACTAGATCATTACCTCCAATCCTCAAAGAAATCTACTCTAGAAAAATTTTCATATCAATAACTCAACTCTAATCAACCCTATTTTAATGGTTACAAACTAATCACTCACTAGAGTAGATCAAGCTACAGCACTAAGTCTGTAAAACTAAGAACTCAATTCTTATTATAAATCAGTCCTTCAACTCTGCAATTCTAAAATCTTAAATCAAATAAGAATCATCTTCCGGAACTTCTAAGATCAATGAACTTACATCCCATAATAGAAAAATTGACTTCCAAATCTTTCAAATTCTAAAACATTAATGGATAATAAATCATTTTCTGAAATTCTCAAGATTGATGGTTTTAATCCAAAACATTCACCTTAAAAGCTTGTAAAGTCTAAAGCCCCAATTGCCACCAAATTACTCATCCGAATCAACGAAATCTAAAACTTGAAATTTAATTCTTTCCCCCAAAGCTTGTCGAACCTAACACCTTAATTCCCATAAACTTACTTCCCTAAAATCTATAGGGCCCCAAACCCTAAATAAAATTCCCTTAAACATAACCTTAACGTTCGTTGAACCTACACTCTTTGATCCTATAGCCTCATTACATAGATTCTACAAAACCTTGACCTCCATCATCTTAAGCGACTTAAAGCTAATTCCCCTCCTCATTGCTACATGAGTTCCCACCTCACAAGGATTGCCTAAACCATGACATTCCCTTCAAACCTCAACATCATACAAGCAAACCACATCGCTAGAAATTCAAGCCTACTACAGTAAATGTTCATGCCTAATAATAGTATCCTCGATTACACCGCCTTCCTACCATAGCGTAGCCCTTAACCGCCAATTCCAACTCCGAACAAAACAAGTCAAAACAATTAAAACAAATAACACAACACACTTCCAAATCCAATAAGATCAAACCAAACCAAACAAAAACAAGAAAACAAAAAGAAACCAGCATGCAATAACATAACTAAATAAATACAAACAAGTTAAATCAAATAAAACAAATCAGATAGCAACTTTACTTAAAATCAATTTCAAAACACAACTTTAAAAATATTCTAGTACTACCTACGGGACATGTGCTTTTACCCAGAGCCAAACCACTCCGATACCACCTGTGACGCCCCCAAATCCCACGTATGGACAAGGGAAAATTGAGACGTCCGGATGATGACATCACGGGTCACCACCTTATCGCCAAGTGCCAAGTGTGTGTGTAAGCAACAAATGTGCAAAAGAAGACACGTAGCGGATAAACAAAGTCTCATAACTAAGTACCAAAATTTTTCTTTGTTTAATACAAAGCCGTTCAAAACATACATAATAAAATATTACAAGCTACAAATATAGTTTCAAATCCAACAACAAGGCATAACTCCAATTCAATGCTCCGGCGGAGCCAGCTCCTCGGGCTCAGCCTCCTCCTCCTCCTCGACCTCTACACCAAAATCTACGATACCAAAAATGGTACCACAGGTAAGTAAGACCCAAACACCACATGATAAAAATATATTAAACTCAACAATATGCATGGATGAATGCAAATGCACATGTCCCACAAAAACCACATATTTCCACGCACGTCAAAATCCCATTTGGCCCAAAAACATAACCTTTAAACATAACCTCGCCATTATCCTTGATAATGGCCCAAAAACTAAACCATTAGAGCACTGTAGGCAGGAATCGTAGGCGGGACTCTACCACCATCCCTGCTCACCACCGTCCCTACGCGTGCACCATAGGCGGGAATCACAGGCGGGATTCTACCACCATCCCTGCTTACCTCTATCCCTACGCCGTGTGCACCATAGGCGAGAACCTCAGGCGGGATTCTACCATCGTCCCTGCTTACCACCATCCCTACACGTGCCTCTGGCTCAAACTAGTCAATCCAACTGCTCACATATACCATAAATCGTTTCTCGCTTACAAGCGTAGTTTTCATTTTACAAACACATGTACATGCATGCAACTACACGAAAACCCGATTTTCCCTTTTTAAACATGAACATGCATGTACTATACAATGCAAATATCAAGTCACAAATATCTCAAACAAATATCAACATCAACCAAACAACTCCGTCTTCAATCCATCTGACCCCCGAACTCTTCTGACTTAGTCCGGAATCAACCAACCAGTCCAATAATTAATTGTAAGAGTAAAAATATATTTAAAATGTAAAATAGAGTTGGAAAATACTTACATCGCTATAAGGTATTTTTGAAAGCTTACGATGTTGCAAATGGCGGAGAAAAAGCAACGTAACAGTGTATTTTACACTGTGGCCGTGGGTAGTAAGTTACCTACTTTCGAAAGGGGACAAACCAAGACACGAAATTGATAAGGAATGGTCTAGAGATGTTTATGAAGCTAAAAGAAGTGAGCTTTGGCTGTGGGTGGCGGTGGAAGTGCAAAAAGGGGCTGAGCTAGTGGGAGCTGCTCCGACAATGGATCGGGGCCTAAAATGGGTGGGTTAGGACGGGAAGAGGTAGGGGAAGAAGTGGTGAAGAGATGGTGGCCGAAGGTGGAGCGACGGCACCGAAAAAGGCAAAAAGTCGTGCAGCTTATATGGGCTGTAGGGGGTGATTGGCGGCACGGATGAGGCTGAAAATTGGTGGGGTGGTGCCCCGGCCAGAGGGGAGCTGACCAATGGTGGTTCTGGGCTGAGGACCGATCGGCGATGGGAGAGAAGGGAGAGAAGCAGTTCGCACGGGAGAGAAGGGAAAAGAAGAAGAAGAAAAAGAAAGAAAGAAGAAAAGAAGAAAAGCAAAAAGAAAAAAGAAAAAATGAAAAAGGGAAAAAGAAAAAATAAAAAAGGAAAAAGGGAAAAAGAAAAAGAGAAAAGAAAAGAAATGAGGTCCAATCCTCACCTCTGGAGTCCAAAAACTGACCCGACGAAAACGATTTTAAAAAACCATAAAACTACTAAAATAAAACCAATTAAAATACAATAATTTAAAATAAAAGAACTAATATATTAATTAAGTTAAAAACTCCTTCAGTGAAAATACACGTAAAAACAGGATGTCACATATAACATTTTCTATACTAGATGCTACATCAATAGTAAGGTATGTAGTATGATCATTGATGGAGGAAGTTGTACTGATATGGCTAGCACTACTTTAGTTGAGAAATTGAATTTACCTATCTTGAAACACCCTAAACCATACAAGTTGCAATGGTTGAATGATTGTGGGGAGGTTAGGGTAAACAAACAAGTGCTAGTTTATTTTTCAATTGGGAAGTACAAGTATGATGTACTTTGTGATGTAGTGCCTATGCATGTTGGCCATATTTTGTTAGGGAGGCCGTGACATTATGATAGGAGGGTAATCCATGATGGGGTCAAGAACATGTACAATCTTGAAAATGATGGAAAAACAATCAAACTTGCTCCTTTAACTCCAACACAAGTTCATGAGGACCAACTGAAACTAAAAAGTGAGGTTGATCAAAAACGAAAGAAAGAAATTGAGATTGATCAAAAAAGAAAGAGTGAAAGTGGGGTTGATCAAAAAAGAAAAAGAGAAACTGAGATTGATCAAAAAAGAGAGTGTAAAAGTGAGGTTGAGTGAAAAAGAAAGAGTGGGAGTGAGATTGAGGAAGAAAGAAACAGTGAGACTAAAACTGAGAGAGAAAAGAAACGAGGCTGAGGCTAAAACCACAAGAAAAAAAATAGAGTGAAAAGAAAGAAGAGAGTGAAAAGAAAAGCAAGAGTGAAGACAGTGAGAGAAAAAAAAAAGAGAAGTGAGTTTTTATGCTAAGGCAAGCTTTTATATTAACGAATTTAATGACTCTTTGCCTAGTGTTATTGTTTTTTTGTTGCAGTGATATAAGGTCATGATTCATAGCGAACTGTTTAGTAGATTGCCACCTATTAGAAAGATAGAGCAATACATTATTTTGTGCCAAGTGCGACAATCCCTACCCAACTTTTCTTTGAAGAATATGAGTCCTTGACACACTTGAAGGAACAATGTAAGTTGTTGACTATAATGCATGCTAAGTGGGAGGACTATCTTGAGACATTTCCTCAGGTAATCACATACACACATTGATGTGAATCCCAATCGACCCACTTTGAGACCCAACAAAAATATTGGAAAAACTGTGATGCCCCCAGATTTCCATTTGGGATTAGACGGATATCTAAAGCGTCGGTGCATGCAACACAAGGTTACTTGCCCCCGTTCATGACATATAAGATACAATGTTCCTAACATGCATCTACATTATGCAATATTCGTAGCGGATAATATTTTTTTTCTTGAGCAATACTATGCACCAAACTAAAAATATCTCAAATACTTGAAACATACTTCATACATAAAGGCATACTAAATAACCATGATCACAACACTAGTTCAAAATGGTTGTGATAAAAAGAGTACTGAAGATACAACTCCATAAGTACAAGTAGAAATCTAAGTTAATTACTATGCCATCATCGACGTAAGTTAACAGGAAACTCCCACACAGGTTAATGATGCATGCATGGAAGTAAAAACATGAATGCATAACTAAAGTCGTAAGTAAGCATAGCATAACTTGGCATATAGCATGGCATAACTTACATAACTTAAACTAAAACGTGAACTGAACTTTACTTGACATGACATGAACTTGAACTTAAAACATAACACGGACTAGCAACATAACATGAACGTGAACTCGAAATGTAATATGGACTTGAAACATAGCATGAACGTGAACATACATAAACCAAAACATGAACTTGAACTTAACATAAACCTAAGCATAACATGACATAAACGTGAACTTGAGATATAATGTGAACGTGAACATAACATAGCATGAACGTGAACTTCAACATAACATGTATGTGAACATATTATGACATGAACGTGAACTTGAACATAACATAAACGTGAATATAGCATGATATGAACATGAACTTGAAACTTAATGCGAACATGAACATAACATCACATGAACGTGAGCTTGAACATAACATAAACGTGAACATAACATGATATGCACATGAACTTGAAACTTAACGTGAACATGAACATAACATAACATGAACATGAGCTTGAGCATAACATAAACGTGAACATAACATGATATGAACATGAACTTGAAACTTAACGTGAACGTGAACATAACATAACATGACATGAACTTGATCTGAAACTTGACTTAACATGCACTTGATCTGAAACTTGACTTAACATAAACTTAGAATCTTGCTTCTTTAACTGCTTAAACTCAACTTCTTGACATGAACTTGAACTTGAATTGAAACTTAACTTAGCGTCAACTTGATCTGACTTCTTTACTTAACATGAACTTGGACTTGAATTCTGACAATCAAAATGATTTCGCCAGTCGTTTTGTTATGAATAGTGAACAATCAAAATGATTCCGTCCAACATATTCAATCAAAGATACTCGGACAATCAGAATGATTCCATCATGAGTATTTTAAGTCACATACCCTAGCAATTATAATGATTACACCAGGAGTACCTAGTAATACTTTGACAATCAGAATGATTCCATAACGAGTATTTTAAAACACGTACCCTAGCAGGTTTGAAACAGTCTATAAGGTTAAAATGAAAATGTTTGATGATAAAAATATTCTTAGGAGGAGGTTTGAACCTAATGACCGAATATACTTATATGATTTTGAATTTCACAAGCACCAAGGAAAACTTCGGTTTAGATGGACTAACCCATTTGTAGTGAAAAATATTTTTGAAAATGGGGCGGTAGAAATAGAAGATCCTAAGGATGGTCGGATCTTTAAAGTAAATGGTCAACGCCTTAAAGTATTAATTGATAGGCAAGTTCTAGAAGTGGAAGACATTCCACTTGTGGATCCAGTCTATCAACCTTGACCACACCACCCAAGTATGTTTTTCTTTATTTATTTTATTTTGCTTTGTTTTATTTTTATTTTCTCTTACTTTCTTTCTTTTTCTTTTTTTTTTGCTATTGTTTTCTTTGTCTTTGTTTGTAGGTTGGTTTTATTCTGTCAGTTCAGGTTATCATCTTTGGTGCTTAGCGAGCTACCCACATCACTCATCAGGTGTATTCTACCACTTTTAGTTACTCCCCATTCAATTTTGATTTTTAAACATTGAGGAAATGTTTCATTTAAGTTGGGGGGTGGTGGTGCAAATTTAGTATTTGAAATGCTTGTTGGAACTCTGTGACATATTTTCATGTGTCAATTTTTTTTTTTAATTTGCATCACACGTGCATCATTTTCACATGTGTACTCTTCTCATTCATAGCCATCTTCATGAATTCATCAAACCCACCATAATCATTTCTGCTGAAGCATTCACAAAACCCTTAATGCACTCATCCAAGCGTTGTGGTAAAATGGTGGTTTGACACATGTAGCTAGAGAACTCTTTTGCTTAAGTATTCATGTGAGTTTGGAGAGGATTGAGAGGCTACAAATGCAGTAAATTGTGATAAGCATTCATTGATCTGTTGGATTGGACACTTCTTTTGAGAATATCATTAGATGGTTTGTGGTACGATGATGGATATACTTGGGATATGACGAAGGTCAACTTAGGATTAACGTTTGAGCCTTTCAAGCTATCCCTTTCCATCATAGACCCCTAGTAGCCAACTTTGAGCTAATAAACACATGTAGCTTTTTCTTTTTATCCGCCCATATCATCCATACCTCTCCACATTGGAGTATAACCTACACATTAATTTTTCTACCCTTTTTACTTCTAAGCATATACTAGGTATGGAATTTGCATTTTCTTTCTTTTAATTTATCATTTTTAATTAAAAGAAGAAGACAAAAAAAAAAAAGAGAAGAGTACAAGTTGTAAAGTGTTCAACTGAGTGAGCTCTGAAAGGAAAAAAAAAAGAAAAAAAAAGAAAAGGTTGGTAGAAATAGAAAGAATACCAAAGTGGCATGTGTTTGTCCATCAAATTGTTGAAAAAAAAAAAAAGAGAAAAGGAAGAAGAAGGAAAAGCATTATTATTTGATGATCTGAAAAAGTGGAGAGTACATCAACTGAGAAGTGTTGTCTATTAAGATATTTAATAAAATTCCCTTTGTATGTACTTGAAATTTTTTGAATCCCTTTCATCCTTTTTTTTCATATAGCCCAAAACCCAAGCCACGTTACAACCTTTTGTGTTGACTATTCTGATCCTAAGTAAGCTGCTGGAAAGACTAGTAGAAGTCTCATTTGTTAGTGTTTAATAAGATCAATGTTTGCTTGTTGCTTGTACATAATTGCCTAATTCCCCATAAGAGTGTGTGTACACCCATTGCCAACTCCATAGAGAGAATCCTCACACAAAACACTTTTATACCCGTGAGCTATGGAGTTGAACCTTTTTCTTGAGATGTTCTTGATGTTGTATGTGTCAAGGTTAGTGGTAAGATGGTTATGGTTTGGAGAACACACACACACTCTGCGGATTACTATAGGTGGATTGATCTTGATGGGTTATTGGATTCCTTATATTGTTTTGATATTTGAATCTGGAAAGTGTGACTTAATGGCCTTTATGTGTGATTGTCTTGGGTCTCTTTCATTGTTTTGGACATGAAAATTGCTAGGGACTAGCAATGAACAAGTTGGGAGGTGTGATGAGTGTGCAAAAGTACACTCTAAAGACCCTATTATTGGATTAAAATGCTAAAATGTGAATAAAAATCATAGAAATTAATGTGTATTCTTGAATTGAGTTTCTATTTACGTTGGGATACTCCTAAACAGGTTTTTTATGTATAATTTCAGAGTTTATAAAAGAGCAAGTCAAAGCCCAATCAAATTCAAAGGAGGAGCTTCATGGGATTTGAAAGCAATTTGGATCAAGAAAAAAAAAAAGAAAAAGAAAATCACAAAAGGAAACTGCAAGAAGTCCTAATGTGAACCCCAATCAACTTGCTTTGAGACCCAACAACAATATTAGAAAACAAATCCAAGAATGCCAAACTCAAGTCTATAGATGGAGAATTCAGACCCGTTGAGATCTCGTTTCAAGAACCTAGATTATATTAAAATCTAGACCCAATGAAATCCCGTCTCAAGAACCCAAATTACAAGGAAGAACGCCACAAAAGTTGTGATTTACCTTTGATAAATTCAAGAGTTCAATTAAGAACAAGAGGAGAAAACTCACTCACAATGGAAATTCAATAAAAAAATGTCTTACCTCCTCAAATGAGGCTACAAGTGGTTTAAATAAACAATCCCCAAAAATCTTAAAGGAATAGGGCCGCGGTACTGTAGCGTGAACAGTGTACCAATTGAATTGTATCAATTCTTACATTGCTCCCTTGATCTTTGTGGCTCTTAATCTTGTAATTGATCCGTAAGACTTGCTCCACCTTGGGGCCCATCAAGCAGTGGCAGTGTGATAGGAGAGTGATTTATGATGGGTTTAGAAACATGTATAACTTTGAAAATGATGAAAAACAATCAAACTTGCTCCTTTAACTCCAACACAGGTCTATGAGGACCAACTCAAGTTAAAAAGTGAGGTCAATCAAAAAAGAAAGAAAGAAAGTGAAGTTGATAAAAAAAAAAAAAAAAAAAAAAAAAAAAAAAAAAAAGAGAGAGAGAGAAAGTGAGATTGATGAAAAAACAAAGAGTGAAAGTGAGATTGAGAAACGAAGAAATAGTGAGGCCAAAACTTCAAGAGAATGAGAGAGTGAAAAGAATGAAGAGAGTGAAGAAAAAACAGAGAGTGAAAAGAAAATAGAAAGTGAAAAGGAAAAAGATAGTGAAAAGAATAAAGATAGTAAAAAGAATAAAGAGACTGAAGAAAAAAGAGAGAGTGAAAGGAAAAGAGAGAGTGAAAAGAGAAGAGATAGAGTGCAGAAAATGAAAGGAAAACAAAAAGAAAAGTGAGTTTTTATGCTAAGGCAAGTTTTAATACTAACGAACTTGATGTACCTTTGCCTAGTATTGTTGTTTCTTTGTTGCAGGGATATAAGGTTGTGATTCCTAGTGGTATGTTCAGTGGATTGCCACCTATTAGAGAGATAGAGCAATACATTGATTTTGTGCCAGGTGCGATAATCCCTACCCGACCTTTCTTTGAAGAACATGAACCCTTGATACACTTGAAAGGACAACGTAAGTTGACTAGAATGCATGCCAAGTGAGAGGAATGTATTGAGACTTTTTCTCTTGTAATCAAGTACACACATGGTAAGGAAACTTTTGTGGCTTGTGCATTAGCAAGAAGGTATGATCATATCATTATTTTGGATGCAAAGTTATTGAGACTTGAATATGATAAGAACTTGTTTGTTGATGATGATGGCTTGGCTAGTATGTATGGAGTACGTAAGAAAGCATCATTTTCTCATTTATATAGACTAGATTGATACTTGTTTAAAGAGAAAAGACTTTGTATGCCTACTAGTCTTATACGTGAGTTGCTTGTGCATGAATGTGGTCTGTTGGAAAATTTTTATATAAAGAGGATTTTAGACGTGTTGGATGACTATTGGTGGGAGTACTACTTACCATTCATTGAGTTTGCATATAATTGGAATGGTCATTTTGGTACAAAGAAAACTTTAGATGTGTCTCATGAACGTTTGTGGGAGTATCATTTGCCATTCATTGAATTGTTGGATGAACATTTCTTTTAGCCTAAGATGAAAAGAGACATTAATTGCATTTGTGGCATGTGCATTACATGTAGGAAGGCCAAGTCTAAGGTTTTGCCACATTGGTTGTATACACCCTTACCCGTTCCTAGTAAACTATTGGTAGGCATATCTATGGACTTTGTTTTTGGGCTGCGTATAACTAAAAGGGGTAGAGATTCTATTTTTGTGGTTGTGCATAGATTTAGCAAACGGTCACATTTCATTTCATGTCATAAAATTGATGATACCACAAACATAGATAACTTATTTTTCAGGGGGATAGTGCGACTTCATTGTGTACTTAGGAGTATTTCTAATACTCAGCTCTTATGCACTGTTCTTCATAAGAATCTAAAAACTTGGGAGGATTGTTTGCCATTTAAAGAGTTTACATATAATAGGACCTTGCATACTACTACTTCATATTCTCCTTTCGAAGTTATTTATGATTTTAATCCACTTACTCATTTAACTCTGATACTTTTGTTTGTGGATGATAGAAGTAGCTTGGATGGACATTTCCAAATTCTTGATAAAATTAATGATATTTTATATCTAGTGGATTTTCCAGGTATGTATCATGTGCTTGCTATTTTCAATGTTACTGATCTTTTTCCTTTTGATCCAGGTGGAGATTCGAGGTCAAATCCTTTTAAGGAGAGGGGGAATGATGGGCCCCAAGGTAGACCAAGTCTTACGGATCAATTACAAGATTAAGAGCCACAAAGATCAAGGGAGCAATGCAAGAATTGGTACAATTCAATTGGGATAAAGCTAGCAAGAGCCCGACACTCATGATGGACTTGAAAGAAGGAGAAACAGTTTTGATCCACTTGATCCAAGTTATGGAAGAGACGACTTGGGCCTATTGTTATTGATGGCCTTGGACTTATTTATTTCATTAAAAGAGCTTATTTTGTTAACTTAGAATAAGTGGGCTTAAGGATGTCAGCCCACACATATGTCTTATTTTTAATGAACTAGGATTTTTGGGAAGGCCTTGTATTTTGACCAAGGCATATTTCAAAAGTTATTATTTTATTTGAACTTGGGTTTTAGATGTTACTGTAGTGTGGCACTGTTCACACTACAGTACCCGAGGCACTATTCCTTTAGGATTTTGGGGATTGTTTATTTAAACCATTTGTAGTCTCATTTGAGGAGGTAAGACATTTTTTTATTGAATTTTCATTGTGAGTGAGTTTTCTCCTCTTGTTCTTAATTGAATTCTTGAACTTATCAAAGGTAAATCACAACCTTTGTGGCGTTCCTCCTTATAATTTGGGTTCTTGAGATGGGATTTCATTGAGTCTAGATTTTAATATCATCTAGATTCTTGAAACAAGATCTCAACGAGTCTAAATTCTCCATCCATAGACTTGAGTTTGGCGTTCTTGGGTTTGTTTTCTAATATTGTTATTGGGTCTCAAAGCGAGTCTATTAGGGTTCACATCACTGTCTCCCCAACAAAATATGGCCAGCATGCATTGTTACTATATCACAAAGTACCTCATCCTTGTACCTCCCAATTGAAAATGAAACTAACACTTGTTGATTTACCCTAACCTCCCCACAGTCATTCAACCACTACAACTTGTATGGTCTAGGGTATTTCAAGGTAGGTAAATTCAATTTTTCAACTAAAGTAGTGCTAGCCACATTAGTACAACTCCCCCCATCAATAATCATAACTACATACCTTCTTGTTGATGTGACATCTAGTATGAAAAATAGTCTTCTCTCTCTGTTTTTCTGTATCATCCATCTTACTATGTGTATTGACAGCACGCCTGATAACAAGAGACTCACCATATTCCTCATGCTTATACTCATGTTCAATACTAGGCTTACGTCTCCTCCTATCTCCGCCATTTTGCAGAGTTCTAATCAACGCATCTTGTTGATCTATCTTATCCCTCACTTCCCTTAACTTCAAATTTAACCGCTCAAATTGTTGTTGCATGGCTTGCAACACAAATGAATTATTCAACATCCTTTTTGGTTATGAGTCACTTTAATGAGACACTGTATGTGCTGCACAAAAAGAATGTTAGTGGAAAAAGACCTCACACGCTCTCCCTTACATGTTTACACTCAAATAATGGCATTCCACTCATGTTTCACTCTAAATTGGCTTTTTTCTGATAATGATCTCACACTCTCTTGCCTTTTACCTCAAGAGTTTTCCCACTCAAGATCTTTCAGAACTAATTGAACTCAATTAAGATAAAACAACCTTGTTTAATCCTAACTAGCAATTAGATCTAAGAAATAAGAACAAGAGAAACACGGAAGGAACAACAATGACACGAGAATCAAGAAATTATACGAGGGAAAAATTAATTACAAAACAAGACACCAACTAGAAAAAATATATTCAGCCCCTTTAAAGATGACTCAATCAATGTCAAGTCACTCAATTTCATATGGCACAGTATTTCAAACAACCTATATCCAAAATCCTTTTCTTCCTCTTCTTCCTCTTTTTTTTTTTCGAAATTTTTTTCCTTTTTTTTTCTTTTTTTTTTTCTTTTCTTTTCTTTTCCTTTCCTTTCCTTTCCTTTCCTTTTTTTTTTCTTTTCTTTTCTCAACAATTCAACCACAAACAGAAATATTCAACGATGATAATCAAACAATTGAATTCAATCACATAAAAAAAATTGACAAGGAAAATAGAAGGGAATCAATGAAACCCTAGAAATTTCCAACCCTAGATGGTGCAAATTTAGGCAATCCTCAAACAAGGAATTTAGCCACCCTATGATGATGAACATGAAACCCAAATGATAGAATAATTTGCCAATCCCAGGAAAAACAAATTTCTACCCTTTTTTATTTATTTTTTTTTGTAACCCTAGAATAATGAAGCCCTAGAATTAAAAATGCAATAAATAAAAAATAAAATCAGACTTGATTGGAAACCTTGCCCTAATACCAAATGATGTGAACCCCAATCGACTTACTTTGAGACCCAACAACAATATTAGAAAACAAACCCAAGAACACCAAACTCAAGTCTATGGATGGAGAATTTAAACTCGTTGAAATCTCATTTCAAGAACCTAGATTATATTAAAATCTAGACCCAATGAAATCCTGTCCCAAGAACCCAAATTACTAGGAGGACCACCACAAAGGTTGTAATTTACCTTTGATAAGTTCAAGAGTTCAATTAAGAACAAGAGGAGAAAACTCACTCACAATGAAAATTTAATAAAAAAATGTCTTACCTCCTCATTTGAGGTTACAAGTGGTTTAAATAAACAATCCCCAAAATCCTAAAGGAATAGTGCCGCGGTACTGTAGCGTGAACAGTTCCACGCTACAGTAACATCTAAAACCATAGTTCAAATAAAATAATAACTTTTTAAATATGCCCTTGGCCAAAATACAAGGCCTTCCTAAAAACCCTAGTTCATTAAAAATAAGACATGTGTGTGGGCTGACATCCTCAATCCCACTTATTCTAAGCTAACAAAATAAGCTCTTTTAATTAAATGAATAAGTCTAAGGCCGTCAATAACAATAGGCCCAAGTCGTGTCTTCCATAGCTTGGATCAAGTGGATCAAAACTGGTTCTCCTTCTTTCAAACCCATCATGAGTGCCGGGCTCTTTCTAGCTTCATCCCAATTGAATTGTACCAATTCTTGCATTGCTCCCTTGATTTTTGTGGCTCTTAATCTTGTAATTGATCCGTAAGATTTGCTCCGCCTTGGGGCCCATAAAGTCCAAATCCGAAATTTGTTAGGAGATAGTTTGGACATACTTTAATGTTTTGACCATAACTTTTTACTCAAACATCGGATTTATGCAATTCTTAATGAATTAGAAATCTACCTTAAAGGGCTATACATTTGTCTCTAATATGAATTTCCAAATTTGAATTCCTGAAGCACAAACGTGGCTGCCAAGATGAGTCCTAAAATTTAGGCAATTTTTTATACAGAAATTAAGAAGACATTAGGTTTCTTTCCTACCCTATATAAGCATATCATTAGCATGAAATAGAGTAGGGGAGGCACAAGAGGCAGATTTGAAGAGAGGAGAAAATCACTTCCATGGCTACCGTTTGCTTCAGTTTTTTCTGGAAAGTTTTGTTGTCCATTATATTTATGAATAACTAAATTCTCAAGTAGGGCTAGAGATGAACTTGCACATTAGACGGTATTTCTTATTTATTTTTTAATTCATGTATTTGATTTTCAATTGTTAAAACTCTTTTATTTTATTATTCTCAATTTATTGTCATGATTTCTTCTCCGAATAATCATAATAGAATTTATTTTGTTTATGGATTCAGTCATGCTTTTTCTATTGAATGGATTAGTTCTTTGATTGTGTTTGGATCAATTATTTATCTATATTGATTTATTTCTTTGCTGCAATATCGCTCCCTGAGTATATTGTTGTCGTTGGATTTTCTCAATAGGGATAGTAATTTACGTATTTTAAAAGTGGTGAATGATTTTTCAAGGGGTTACATTTGATTTAATTTTGGTTTATAAATCTATACCTTCCAATTGGATATTTCAGGAATTGAGTTCCTAATTGAGTTATCGAATGAATTAAGAATACTTAAAATATCGGATTTGTGCAAAGGATTCCCGACGCTCTACTGTTCGTCAAATTTGAGTATTTTTTCCATTAATCATTTTGCTTCATTTTAATTTGCATTTAAAATTAATATTTGTTCTCTATTAATTATTTAATATTTTTCTTTAGTTCTTTGTTCCTTCTGCTCTTCTCTTAATTTGTCTCCTTGTGGAATCGACACCCCAAAACTGTGCTACAACTACCGCATTATTCTTTGGGCATAATAAACACCCTAACAATCAGAATGATTACGTTAGGAGTATCTGCATAACCAAACTTGAACTGCATTCTGACAAGCAAAATGATTTCACCAAAAGTACCTCGTGTGAATTACAAATGGAGATACTTGGATAATCATAATGATTACATCACAAGTATCCTAGACATAACTAACTTGAACGTAACTCGAAATACATGATTTACTTGAGATAGAAATATTTCGTAGTATGACATAAATTGTAACAGAAAATATTTCATAACATGTATTAGTAAATATTATGTGACATGGCATGCATGTAACAAATGGCATAACATAATATGAAATACTTATAACATATAGCAATACGTGACACAATAGATTATGTAACAGATAAGCATTCGTGATAGAATAAATCATGCATAAGAGATAAACATTTAATGACGTGCCATGGAATGACATATATGCTAACATATATACATAAATTGTAGTTCCTTTACCCATCATACATACACAGTAAACTGATAGTAAGTTAGAAGCGAACTTACCTCAATCGTCGCGTTCTACGAGAATAAAGAGTGAAACACGAGGTACTGTAAGATGGTATTCTAAAAGTTAAAATTTTAATCACTAAAGATTAGAAGCTTGAAAACAAGCTAACTTAGAGTAAAATTACTATTTTACCCTCTACATATGGAAAAATAACCATTTTACCCCTAACATAAGGATTTCACATCCTAACTCTAAAAATTTTCAAAATTTACATTCCTCATGCAAATTTTTTTCTAAACTTAAAATATTGATTGAGCTAGAATATTGCACATTTTTACTATTTAAAACCAATGTATTTTAAATTCATCATGACATTATTATTGGTTTTAAATGGAAAAATGGTTAATAAGAATAAATGCAAGTTATGATTTAAATTGATTAATAGCATGAGTTTATGCTTAATTTTATAACTTGAGATATAATTGGATAATGTTTATTCATATGCATATTTTATTTAGAAAGCTTAGTATGAGATAAATTTTGTGTGTGATCCATATGTTAATTTTTTTTGTCATTAACGCATGCATGATTCAAAACAATGAATTTTGGCTTGTAAGTCCTATACACATGGCATGGAAAGATATATTGAATTGTTGACCACCTCTTGAAGAGTGCCATATGCACTTCATCCCACCAACTCAACTCAAGTCACCCTCATCAATCATCCACTCGGCAACCTCTCACCAAGAATCAGCCCTACTCCTTTTTCTTTAAACAATTCGGCATTTGAATTTTCTGGAGGTGTGAATGCAAGAGATAGCTAGTGAACATGAAGACATGTGGGGCTGGAAAAGAAATAAAAAGCAAAAAAAAGAGACACCAGCCGAAATGAAGGAGGGAAGCAATCGGTTGAAAGAGAGAGGGTGGAAAGCAATTGATGTGGGGCTGGAATTATTCATCCGTGATTGAAGAAAGGCAGCAGAATTTTCGTGAGCTAAGATGAAGAGAGAGAGGGACCGGTTAGTGGAATAAAATGATAGAACAAAGTTAGTAGAAGAGTGGAATCAATATTTAAATGATTCTTCAAGCTAAGTGGAGTAGTTGATAATTAAATATTTGCATGATTTGAGAAACCGGTGGAATTAGAGGCAACTAGTTGGGGTGTGGCCCTCATTAAAGAAAAGAAGGTGAGAATGGAATAATTTGCTTGGTTGATGGTAGAGCTTGAATGTGCACCGAGAGTGAAGAAGTGATGTGTGGGGTTGGTTTGGTAGAGAATGGGATTAATTATTCAATGCATGATTTAAGAGGGACCAACCGGTGGGTGCAAGATTAAACAACCAATTGATTGATTCTTCAAGAGGCAAGTGGAGAGGGACGACACATGGATTTTTCTGCTATAAAAAGAGACACCAGCCGAAATGAATGGGGGAAGAAATAGACGCCACATTGAGAGAGAAGTAGGGGAAGAAATGAGTAGGGAAAGAGGGCTGAAGTACCACTCAATTTCGGCATTCTTTGGCTGAAATCTTTAAGTTTTTGTTCAGCAATTCTTTTTGTTGTAATACTTTGTTGTTTTTAGAATTTTTATTAAGTGTATTAATATGTGTTCTAGAATTGCATTTCATTAAGTGTAATACCTTAATTTTCATTAAGTTACTAGTTTGTTTCATCCAATAAAAGAAATCGTTTTAGAAGTTTTTAATCAAGTATGCTATTTTGTTTCAATAAAAATTGCTTTAGAAGTTCTCATTAATTGTGTAACCTTAATTTATTACAAGAAAGATTTGGTTATAAGCTTTTGTTTTTATTTTTTATTTTGCCTGAAACATCATATATGAGAAATTGTTCATTTTCGTTTCGAATTTCAATCGAATCGTGAAAGGACGTTTTCGTTTAGATTTTTCGTTCTATATTTTATTTAACTTCAGTTTAAAGTTATAGAATACTTTTGAGTTTCTATTTACTTATTTCATGTTATTTATTTTTCTTACTTCATTTAATTTTTCATAGTGATTACAACTGTTATATGTTATTTTGAGAATTCGTAATTTAATTCTAGAATCTTAGTTTTGGGCTCTTTTTAATTTTTCCGTTCATGTTTTGTTAATTACCTTCTAATTTAGTTTAATGCTTAATTTAGTTTTATTAATCTCTGAATTTAATCTGTTAGTCATTTACATTCCAATCCGACAATCAAACATCTAAAAATATGAATCTAGTCCATGACTAGTAACCTCTTCCATCCATTGTACATATCATCCTCTTGTTTTCTCTTTGTGAAGTTTTTCACATTTTTCAACAAGTTTAATTTTAAGTAACTTTCCCTGTGGATTCGATCCTGTAAGATACTACAACACCTGTATACTTGCAGGTAAAACTGCACTAGATTTTTGATTCATTAATTTGAGTCAGATTTTAGTCGCATCAAGTTTTTGGTTGAAAACACACTATGGCCGAAACATCCATAAGCCATTTCTCTTGATTTTCGTTGCAATTCCTTCCAACTTCAAAACTCATGCCTAAACCAAAATTTTACAACAAAGATCTTCCTATCCTAAGTTTAAAACCATAATTAAAACATTCATTGAGAAAAAGCTAATAATTGACTCACTCAAAAATGAGTGGCACTAATGCTATCCCAAGTGCAGGAGGATGTTGTGTAATAATTAGGAATAAATTCCTAGATCATCTCCTCAGGGAAAGTTGCTTAAAATTAAACTCGTTGAAAAAATGTGAAAAACTTCACAAAGAGAAAATAAAATGATGGTATATGCAATGGATGGAAAAGGGTACTAGTCATAGACTAGATTCATGTCTTTTGATTTTTTTGTTTGTTGGATTGGAATGTAAAGGACTAATAAATTAAACTCAGAAATTAATAAAACTAAATTAAGCATTAAACTAAATTAGAAAGTAATTGACAAAACATGAACGGAAAATTTAAAATGCCCAAAACCAAGATTCTAGAATTCATCTTTGTAATTAAATCACGAATTCTCAAAATAACACATAACAGTTGTAATCACTATTAAATGAAAACTTAAAGAAGTAAGAAAAATAAATAACACGAAATAAGTAAACAGAAACTCAAAAGTATTCTATAAACTTTAAACTGAAGTTAAATAAAATAGGGAACAAAAAGTCTAAACGAAAACTTCCTTTCACTATTCAATTGAAATTCGAAACAAAAAGGAACAATTTCTCACGTATCACTCTTGAAAATTAATCTCTAAACCTTTAATAAAAACTCTATAACAATTCCTCTGCTCTCCACGTATGATGTTCAGAAAAATCAAAAACAAAAACAAAAGCTTAAAACCAAACCATTCTTGCAATAAATTAAGGTAACACAATTAATTAGAACTTCTAAAACAATTCTTTATGAAACAAAATAGCACACTTAATTAAAACTTCTAAAACAATTTCTTTTTGTTACATGAAATAAACTAGTAATGAAACAAACTAGCACACTTAATATTAAGGTATTACTCTTAATGAAATAAAAGTCTAGAACAAATCTTAATACACTTAATAAAAATGCTAAAACAACAAAGCTTTGAAACTAAAAGGAGAAACAAAATTTCTTAAAACAAAAAGGAGCTAATTCTTTCAAGTACATAGCAGAAAATTGTGTGTTGAGTTGTGTTTTTCTAAGTTTGAGTTGTCCTAGTTGTTCTTTTTGTAAGATTCGGACTGCACCCATTTTATAGCCGAACATCTTGGCTAGTTTATCTCTCATTCAATTGGTTTCACACTTCAATCTTGCATTCACACTCAATTTGCATTCACACCTCAATTGGTTTCACACTTCATTCTTGCATTCACACCTCAATTTCGGCCACTTGCATTCCTCTTTAATTGCCGTGTCTTGCATTGCATTCCTCCTCTCTTATTTTATTCAATTGGTTTATTAATTCAAACCAAACAACCAAGTCTTCATGCCTAACTTCTTGCCTAACTTCTTGCCTAACTTCTTGACTAACTTCATGCACGGTTTCTTCATTGCCTCCCAGCCGACTTCTTCAATCTGTTATTTCAATTTCAGCACACAACAATTCATTCACCTACTGCTTCTAGTCGGTCCAAACAAATTCAATTCATTCCCCCTTCAATCACCTCTCTCCTGCACCTCATTTTCGTCCAGCACAACACAACTCCCATATATATATATATATATATATATATATATCTTTAGATGGTTGCCATGTCAAATTCGGTGGAGAGGTAGCCTAATTCTTCAATGTAGATTCGGTGGACAGCAGCCTTCAATGACTTTCAGCTCATTCATTCCTTCATTTCGGTGGATAGCAATTGGTGGACAGCAGCCTTCTTCTTCCTTCATTTCGGTGGAGACAATTGGTGGACAGCAGCCTTCTTCTTCCTTCATTTCAGTGGAGACAGCAGCAGCCTTTGATTACACCAATCCATCACATGTTCATCACCTTAATTTAGCTGCACCAACCGATGTAAGTTAAGCCAAACAAGCAGCCTTTCAATTAATGTATAATTTAGGTGGGTTGGAAATGAGTTGGTGGATTTGTGGGGTGATTGGTGTAGCCGTGTATGAGGTTAGATGGAGTTGGGATTGTTTGAATGGTGAGAAAGCTCAAAACAAAGTATGAACAAGGCATGAACATAATGAATCATGGTATGCATGAAAAATGGAGATGGAGATTAAAAAAAAAAGAAAACACTCAACAACAAAATAACATAAATGAAAAATTAGCTTAAGCAACTTCCATTCAAAGATGGCAAGAAGTGCTTCTATCTTTTGAGGTTCATGAATTGAACCCAAAAGATGGAAAGATAGCTCAAGAAACTTTATGAACATGAAGAACAAGAAAAACAATGGTACAATTGCAAATGATAATGGAAAGCAAGAAAAATTATGGACTAGAATGCATAGTAATCAATAGTTGGTAGAATTCAAGCAGAAATTTATGCTTTTAATCAATTAAAATCACAACTTTGATTTATTCATTTTAACCATTTTTCCATTTAAAACCAATAATAATGTCATGATGAATTTAAAATACATTGGTTTTAAATAGCTAAAATGTACAATATTTCAGCTCAATCACACTCCCCAACTAGCATTTTGCTAATCCTTGAGCAAAATAGTGAAAATTAATTGAGATGAACATTACATAAAGCTCGAAATTCAAACAAAAACAATCAAACATAATTCTGAATTCTCACAAAAAAATTGATTCGTGACTACTCAACACCATGAGTTGTATCCACAAGGAAAGTCTCAGTAATTGTTCAGATAGAATTGGGGCAAATGTCTTAGAACTCAGATATGTGTGTGTGGCTAAACCTCTGTATGTTCCTCACTAATAAACATGATTTATCATAGGATTTTTCAACCTTAAGATTAATCATTATTGATTCTAACTACCTCAAAGCCTAAGGGACTAGCAGTTTTCACGCCAACTCTGTTTAAAGGTTGATCATTCAACCCCCAAAGTTTTGGGTAACTGTTTCTAGCCCTTTATTTAGGAAAACTTACACGATCTTTTTCTTTTCTTTTCTTTTCTTTTCTTTTTTTTTTTTTATATATATAAGGCTTGGTAGTCCTGCAGTTTACTTCTCCTGTTTTAAATCAATGAACATTAATGAGGAACACTACAAGTGTAAGCATGTGCAAAATGTTCTTTCAAAACTTGCCCTTCATTCTATATAAATCATACTAATTCTCATTTTTGTAAATATTGCATCCTAGTGTTTCAAGTCACTCCTCAACAAAATATGAGGCATCATAAGTCATGTTCTATGCTTAAGGTTGAAAATAAATCTTCACAAAATAATTCCGCTCAACTATTCCACCAAGATACAAAAATCTAACAAACATGCCAGAAGTGTGTGTTAATCGTTTATGTTTCAATGCACCTCACAAATTTTTTTTTTGTTTTTTTGTTTTTTTGTTTTTTTTAACACATTTTTAACAGAATTTTAACACATTTTTAACAGAAAACCCTCCAGCCAACTAAATGCGACATTGTCCTCAATGTTCAGCAATTGAATATTCGATGATGTATGTTATACAGACATGAATTGGAGCAAGATAAACACTGTAGAACATATATTGAGACGAAAATGATTAAACAGAGAGGAAAAAGTTCACCTGAGATATTCGAGCGTACACAAGGAGTAGATTTCTGTCAAAGTTAAAAACACAAAAAGCAAAAGAAAGAAAAACAAAACAAACAAATACGGTATATACAATGAAGAATCAGAAATTAATTCAAAATGCAAAACAAGCAAGAAAGTAAAAGAATTTTTTTTTTTTTTTTTTTTTTTTTACTTTTACATAAACTTGAGGTTCTTAGCCTTATGTTTGAGACGCTCATTCTCTTCATACAATATCATGTCATCCCTATCCATGGGAACTGGCAAGCGGAATGAAGAATCTAATAGAGATTTCAACTGTTTATTCTTCTGCCGAATGATTCCTTCCCTTGTGTGAGACTCTTGAACAATTCGTTGAAGAACAACAATTTGTTCTTTAAGCTTTTCAACCTCATGGTTTTTGGCTTGTACCCGCTGGGAAAAAGCAACAATAGAGGATGAGTAGCGAGTCCCAAGACTCACCAAGTCGTAGATAGCATTGGAGTCTGACTTATTAGCCAAACTATTATTCTCTTGTTGCAACATGGCACCAATGGTAGTTGCAGAAAAGACAGAAGGTTGAGATGCAGAATGCCTCATGGATGGATTTAGAGAAATGTTAGAAGAATGAGCCATTGACAAAAGAATAGAAGGCTTAAAACGAGAATGTTGAAAGAATGCAGATGAGTTATAGAGATGAGAAGAAAACTTGATGCGGATTTGATGAACTTCAGAACTGATTTTATAGAGAGCATAAAGAACCAGACGAGCTATCATCCAAGTCAAAGAGTAATGTGATTTTTTTTTCGGTGAAAATGATATTTCTTAGAAACTTGGAGCCTTCAATCTCGTTTGTCAACAACATCAGGCGATTTTTTTCAAATCTCCAGCCACACTTGTCAGTCACGGACGGATCCAATTATTTTTTCAACTATCTGCAGTGTCTACTAACGCACCGTTTTCTTCAGTCCACACCCCCCAACTAGTGAGAGACATAGTCCTCAATGAATCGAACGAAAGAAAACAAAGTGCACAGAACTAAGCAAGCAAAACAAACAATCAACATGAAATATAAAATCAAAGCAAACGAACAAATAAAAAACAAAGCAAGTAAAGAAAACTGTAAAGAAGGAGAAGCAAATCAAAACACTTCCCTGGAATTTACAATGTACGGCCCACTCCATCGGGATTTGCAAAATTTTTGAAACTATTTTCTTTGCTCGGAGAGAAATCGACGTTTATTTTAGGTGGACCATTCAGAAGGCATTCGCTCAGTCTCTTGAAGTGGTAAAGAAGAATCTGCAAAACAATCAAAAAATTCAAAGTCATCTTCATCGATATGATCAATTTTTTCATTAAGTAAAAATTCAGGTGTCTGAAAAATAGAATCATTATCAGAGAAAGGAGAATTTGAGCAAATAAACTTTGTTGGTGTCAAACTCTCCACAGCATTCAAATCACTTGTGTCATCAAAATGTGCTGGCATCTTGCAAGCGTTGAAACGTTTAACTCAAGTGCCATGTTCCCAAAGGTAAGTTTCACAACTCCACTTTTGCCAGCTGCCAATCTCTGAGGATAGGGTACCACAGGTTGGTATCCCTTACTAGTTTCAGCATCTGCACTCACAGGCTTCTTCAGTTCTGGTCTTGCTACCTCTGGTTCTTTTTCAGCTTCATCCGTCTCTGCTACATCCTTAGGCGTAGGAGCAATTACCTCTGTGTCTATGGTCATCTCAGGTCAGGAAACTTCCTTCCCACTTCTCAAAGTAAGAACAGCTTTTGCTGTCTCAACAACATCTCCTGAGACATTATGCACTTGATGTTGTTGTTGCCTGTATACTTGAGGATTAGGTTGAGGCTGTGCATGAAATTTCCCTTTCTCTAGGGTGCTCAAGGTTGTGCTCATCTTATTAACAGTGCCACGCAACTCATTTATGGCCTGAGTATTTTGATTATTTGTGGTGGCCTAAATGAATTGCTGAAGTGTATTGGCCATCTGTGCCATACTGTCTTCTAGAGTCTTCTTGGCAGATGATGAAGGCTGAGGACTTTGTGCAGCTACATGAGGCTGAAATCCAAGATGAGCTACATAAGGATAGCTCTGAGGATTCTGATATGGTGGATACTGGTGCTGAGGAACACCTTGATTAAATGGCTGCTGCTGAGGTGGTGGGGACCGACCAGGCTGATCATTTCTCCATGAGAAATTTGGGTGATTCCTCCACCCCTGATTATATGTGTTAGAGAAAGGCTGATTCTGTGCTCGATTGACCCAGTTAGCTGATTGTATTGGCTCAGACCCACCTTCTTGAAATACTGGCATAATCGGGCAGTCTTGGGTCTTATGGTTTGAATCAGCACATATAGAACATGCCTCTACTACTTTTGCAACCTTTACTTTTTCCATTTCCATGACCTCCATTCTTCTAGTCAATGCAGTTATTCGGGCTTGAACATCAGTGTCTCCTTTAAGCTCATATCTGCCCCCTCCAGAAATAGCCCTCATTGGCTGTGCTGTTAATGGAACTCGATCAGTACGAGTGTTCCATTATTGTGCACTCTCAGCAAGGTAGTCGAAAAATGATAATGCTTTATCAGGTTCTTTGTTGAAAAACTCCCCATTGCACATTGTCTGAACAAATTGCTTGCATTTCGGAGTGAGACCAGTGTAAAAATAGCTCACCAGCCTCCAGGATTCAAAACCATGATGTGGACAAATGTTCACCAAATCCTTAAATTTTTCCCAACTGGCCTGAAAGGTCTCATCGGGTCTCTGATTGAACTGGCTGATCTGTTCCTGCAAAAATTGAGTTCTCTGAAAAAGAAAAAATTTCTGTAAGAATTCACACTGCATGTCAAACCAACTAGAAATGGAATTAGGTCTCAAAGAGTTAAACCATATCTTCGCTTTATCCTTTAAAGAAAAAGGAAATAAACGAAGTCTAATGAATTCATCAGTAACAGCCCTAGTGATAAAAGTAGCACAAGCCAGCTTAAAATCTGTCAAGTGCTGGTAAGGACTCTCAAAATCCATCCCGTGGAACTGAGGTATCACCGACATCATGCCATGCTTGATAGAGAAATTTGATGCATTTTCAGGTAAAATTATGCATGAAGGTGTAGTGGTACGAGTGGGTTGCAAATAGTCCTTCAGAGTGCAGCCATGTTTTTTGATTCAATTTCAATTTCGTCACCTGGTTCAATTTCAATTTCGTCATACACATAACCTTAACATCATTCTCTATCTAGTAATAGAACTACACTTCACTTGGAAGCACTCTCTTTCTATCCTGGGCTTTTACATGCCCTTTATTATTCTAAAACCTTCAAGATCCCCTTACAGTCACTAACCCTTCCAAATTCAATGTCTTAGCTTGAGTGCCCATCCACTAAAGTGAACCTCCGTGATTCACATTAGGGTTAAGACACTAAGACTTTTGTCTTACTCCTCCTATTAACCACATTCTAATGCATGACTCGAACCAAATAAGTCACACATCCCAATCCTAGACAATACAAATGTCACTTCCTTCCAGCACCCCAACCCATACAACATCCTCATTCCCATCCCATCCATACATGCCACATAGCTTTAAGCCAACTCTGAGACTTAAACATCATGTACCCATACTTAGGATAGATTACCCATTATATATGGTAAATCTATCCAACACGTGTCAAACTAGATTACACACGTACTTTACCCCCTTTTATCACCTAAGATCAACTTATAATCCGTTGAACGCCCGCTTGTGTAAACAAGCTCCATATTCTGATACCAACTTCTACTCAAACTCGGCTAGCATGACCCTTCATGCTACTCGTCCTACAACAAGTTCCTCCCAATACTTAACATTACATAGCTCCATTCACAGCTAAATCTCCATCTCATCACATAGCTCAAGCCTAATCCCAAGCTACACCATGACATTGTCACATCACCAAGCATCCCGCTACATCACTTCTACGCCAACTCCTCACTCATCATAAGCATGACTCCTCACATGGTCATGCCACTTTGTGACATTTCCCCTATCATGCTCCCACTACGTCACTCTTACACCACTCTATCACTTCACAAGTACTCCTACACATAACACGGCTACATAGTGACACTCGTCATTAGGACTACCGATTACATCACAACTACTACGGGATACTAATCCATAGTTCCCGACACTACACAATACGCTCTATGATTCTCAGCTACACCATCCAAACCTTCATGAAATGCAATCTAATGCATCACGACAACACACGGAGCACACTGTACATGAACTCCCTTCCATCCACACTACGTCGTACCACCATTACAGCACATACTTCATGCCCACATCTCACAGCACAGTCCACAACACTACACAGCACACTACACAACTATGCCCAACACTTCACATCACAACTACATAGTGAACTCCACAACCCAGCATAGTTCACAACCAACCAACCAACATCTAACATAAATAACAAGGAAAGGGAAAGAAAGTTATACCATCATCAAAGCTAACCCGTGCATTGTTCGCTAACCGACATAGTCAATGGCGCCAGAAGGGTCATACGTGGTGACTAAACCGCATACAATGGTTGTTTTGTGAATTTGGGAGTTGTTTGGGTGTCGGGCTAGATTATTAGGCATTGGGTTGAGGTGCTGAGTGATTGAGCTGAAATATTGCATATTTTAGCTATTTAAAACCAATGTATTTTAAATTCATCATGACATTATTATTGGTTTTAGATGGAAAAATAGTTAATAAGCATAAATACGAGTTGTGATTTTTAATTGATTAATATCATGTTTATGCTTAATTTTATAACTATAATTTAATGGGACAATATTTCCTCACATATATAACATATTTGTGATAATCTATTTTTTTTTTTTTAATTTATGTTTGAGTGTTATTTTTATCTACAGCTTGACTTTTCAGTTGTGGAAACGTGGAGGAAATAAAAAGCAAACACAAAGCCAGCCGAAATGAAGGAAATTAAGGAGGCACATCTCAACAACCGAAAGATTACGGAAAGAAAGCAGAGGGTAGCTGAATTTAGTGTGTTGTGACATATTGAAGGAGAGTGGGTGAGAGCCGTGTGGTGCTGGAATTTTATTGTGCTTGCACTGATGTGAATTATATATATATATATATATATAATGATGGACGACAAAGGTAGGAAAGGGATAGGTGGAAACATGGAAAGGAAATTAATTGATTAGCTAGTGGGGTAGTTGGTGGGATTAATTGGATTAATTATTCAATGCATGATTTGCAACCGGTGGTTAGAGAAAATAATCCATTCAATAATTCTTCAAGGGAAGAAACGGACATATTGAGAGAGAAGTGGTGGGGGACACATGGGGTAAGAAAAAGTGAGTAGAGAAAAAGCATTTGGACACTCGGAAAACACTCACACAAAGCACTAACTGCACTAACATGCAGTTCATTCGGAAAGCAACCCACTCACACACGCTGTACAGCAGCAAACTCGGACAGCACTCATGCCATTCGAATGCAGCACTCAACAAACCGATCGTGCCCACCCACACATGCATCAGCATTTCATCATTACTCACACATAAAAGCAGCAACTTCATTCGGACACACCATGCAGGACCCACTCACATGAAGCAACTCAACAAACCAGAACATCATCCTGCAGCACTCACACATGACATCATTTGGACATATGCAGGTGGAGCACGAGTGCTATGTTACTTTTTGGGACTTTCTTGGCTGGCATTCACGGAAGGAGTTGGAAAGCTTGAGTGGAGAGAGTGGTCCCTCCCTATCTTTTTCGTTGGAGTGGAGTGGAGAGAGTTTGAATTCTTTTTGGCTTTGAGTGGAGACCGAATGATGCTGCCCTTGAAGTGGAGAGGGACGGCTGGTGGTAGGACTTCTTGCTTTACTTTCAAGGTGGAGAGCAGAATTTTTAGTGGAGGAAACTTCTTGCTTTGCTTGAAAAAGGAGGGGTTCGGCTGGCTTTGCTTTCAACCGGGGGATGAAGGCAGAATTTGAGGGGAGAGCTACTTGCTCTTTCGTGGGAGTTATGGACTTCTTTTTGCTTTGCTTTAAATACGGAGGGACTTAGGAGTTTAGGGGAGTTGAACTTGTTGTTTTTCTTTTTATTCTCATTCGGACAGCAGTAGGAAGGTTGTTTATTTTCTGTTTTCTTTCTTTTCTCATTTGGACAACAGTTGTTTACTTGTTCAGTTGTTTTATTTTCTGTTGGGCAGCAGTTGTTTACTTGTTCAGTTGTTTACTTGTTTGTTTGGTGGTAGTTGTTTTAGGAGTTCAGTTGTATTATTTGTTTTTACTTTCCATTTAGAAGCTAGTTAGTTTCGGACAGAGTTCTAGTTTTTTTTGTTACTCAAGTTATTTTCTGTTTTGGAAGAAGCAGTTTTCAGTTTTGAGTTTTTGTTTTCTTAATTTATTTTCTGTTTAGTTTCAGCAACAAGTTTCAGTTTTTCTTAACATCAAGCTTATTCCTTACAATTCCTGTTTTTATTTAATTTCAGTTTAATGTCTTTTACTTTTCCTTTCACCTTTAATTTCTGTCTATTTAAATTACTGTCATTTATTTCTCCTTGCATTTTAATTCCTTACATTTCATCGCTGCACTTAAATCCAACAAACAAACATGAATCTGGTTCACGACCAGTAAATTTTGATTTTCATTGCACTTTTCCATCCATTGTACATATCATCCTCTTGTTTTCACTTTGTGAAGTTTTTCACATTTTTCAACAAGTTTAATTTTAAGTAACCTTTCCCTGTGGATTCGATCCTGTAAGATACTACAACGCCTGTATACTTGCAGGTAAAACTGCACTAGATTTTTGATTCATTAATTTGAGTCAAAGTTTAGTCGCAACACTGAGGTGGTGGCCTCATGGTGGTGCCGAGGTGGCACACATCGAAGACACGATGGCTCTTAGAGGAGCTTGGGTCGTGGGTCTCAAACAAGAGAAATGGAGGGGGAGCTTGGTTGGCCATGGTGGGGCATGGAAGTGCTAAAGGAGGTACTAAGAGACAGGTGATGGCATCTGGGAGGCGTACAGTGGTGCTACGACAGCAGATCTAGCCGTGCATGAGAGAGAAGTTATGGGAGAGTGGAGGAGAATGGGGGAGATGGGGGGTTCAGCTGGGCCATGGCTAGGCATGGGAGTGGTCATCGGTGAAAGGGGGTGCTACTGGTGGTGGTGCAGTTGCATGGGTGGCAGCACACAATGGCGCAAGGAGGAGAAACCTATGGTTTTCGTGCATGTGTGCGTGGGTTTAGGGAGGAGCTATGGGCTTTCGGTTAAGGGGAAGGAGGAAAAAGGTGGTCGTGGTGGTGCTCAGTGGGGTTGGAGGCTAAGGATAGTGGCCCAAGGCTGTGAGAGAGGAAGAAACCCATGGGTGAAACCCATTTCGGGTTAGGCTACAATGGGAAGAGAAAGGCTCGTGATGGCTTGGGTCTGGTAGGTAGGTGGTCACTGGACTAAGGGGAGCTATTGGTGGCCAGCGATGAGGCTGGTGAGCTAAGAGAAAGAATAGGCTAGGGGGAGGAGGGGTGCACGCGTAAGCTGAAGGGAGAGGGAGGAGAGAGAGAGAGAAAGAGAGGAAATGGTGGGAAAAGCTAGGGGTCTTGGGATTTTAATCCCAACCCTTCATCTTAGGGTCTTTAAAACGATCTAACGATGGGTTTTAAATACTGATTTGAAAATGCGTAAATATTGATTTAATTGAAAACACTGAGAGGAATTAAGATAGAATACAATTTAAACTAAAATCTAGCTTATAAAATATAATCTTTCATCACTAATTAACTGATGAAGTTTTGTTAATTACTTTTAAGAGAACAAAATCATTTAATTAATTAGAGTTTTCAACATAATTTGAATCTTATAATATTTTTAAATGACTAAAATCATTTAATTAAAATGATTTTCTACAATTATAATATTTTGGAGCTCTTTAAGAATATTATAATTGTCTTACTTAAAATCAGGTTTCATCCAATAATATTGGAAACATCCCATATAAATATTTTCAAGACATTTCAAGTATTCGAGGGCTTTAAAACACTAGTTTAGTTTAGAAATCGCTTGATATCTTTAAAAGTAAGCCATCGAAGTTTGGCACGTCGAATGAGACTCGTGACCATCATAGAGAGAAAGGAGAGGGTTGTTACAATTTGTGAGCATGAGTTTATTCGTATTTGATATTGTGCTCATATCATCAACCTCGTAGTTGTTGAGGGGTTGTAGGAGGTTGATGATTCCATTACTAAAGTCTGCAACCTTGTGAGATATGTGAGGGCTTTCCCCTAAAGGTTTAGCAAGTTTAACTATAGCCGATCAGCATGAGATCTCGTCTTCTAGTATGTTGAGCTTGGACGTTCCAACTTGATAGAACTTTACATACACGATGTTGAATGTATGGTAGAAGTACCAAAGAGTGTTCGAGCAAATGGAGGTCTAGGAAGGGGGCTTGAGGTATGCATTGTTGGAGTCAATAGGGGGAGAAGGGGGCTCGATGCACCGGATACAATTGATTGGGCCAATGTGAGGTGCTTTGTTCAATTTTTGAATTTATTTCATGACATAACTATGCGCATATCTAGTTTCAAATATTGCACAACATCTAGTTTCAATTTTTGAATTTATTTCATGACATAACTATGCTCATATCTAGTTTCAAATATTGCACAACATGTACTTCGAGGAGTTCTTGGGGGCTTTATGACCATTTCAACATGGCTGTATTGACACTGTCAGATTGTTGAATGGTATAGCTATGAGGAAGAAATCTAAATATAATAAATATTGTGGGGATGTTAAGAAGATAAATAGATTACTATTTGTGACTGATATTCTTAATTCCCGATATAAGTTGATTATTGTACAACTTTGGATTAAGGATGTCCCCGGTGGAATGTTAGAAGTATGATTAGTCTATTAGAGAGTTGAAAAGTGATATTGATAACTAATATAGCCAATACAACAGCAGTTATTAATCTTCAATTGAAGGTGGTAGCTCCTCATGCCCAACCTGCTCAACATCTTCCTTAGATGACATACATATACAGAGTTCATCTATTTTGATGCGACAATATCATCAAATCCATACATTGAGGAATATTATGCAGTGTAAGTCTAAGATTGAGTGTTATTTTATGAAAGATGTCGAGGCACCTTCTAATGCATTTCATATATTAACTTGGTCGAATCAAGTTTCCAATTCTTTCCCAAATAGCCCAAGATGTGCTAGTCATTCATTTAAATCAGTGTTTAGCACTAGAGGTCACATGTTGGATGCTTATCGGACTTCATTGGCTCCAACCACCGTAAAGGCCCTCGTTTGCACACAAAATTGGCTAAGTCCAATGCCCATTGGATTAAATATCGTTGATGCCAAGAGCTATAGGTTTGAATCGAATAACTTTATGCTTTTAAATTATTATTTACATATTTTTAATGTTTTAATTATTTAACTTAATTTTTATAATTTTGTAGACCTAGCTGTGAACCACAAAATAATTGCAATTGATTGAGACGAGTACACCATGGGATGCTGAACCCCCTTTATTGGTGAGAAATGAAATACCATTAGCAAAAAAGCCTTGTTTGTTTTTGTTAGTTCAAAATAATGTTTTAGTTCTAAGTTTTTTTAATTTCCAAACCAATGTGGGGATGCTTGGAATTGGAGGTTGATTGTGCTGAGAAATTGAAAATTATTGTCAATATGTAATCACTAATTTGTAGTTTTTTTGTTTTATAATGATACATTATTACATTGTAAATTGGTTGAGTACTTTGGTGAAGTTGGTTAGGATTGGTTTTGATTGTGGTAGACGGGTAGTTGTTTGGTGTTGATTGTGATTGTAATTATGGTGGTTGATAGGTTGTGAACTTGTGATTGTGGAGGTTGTTGTTTGGTTGTGGTTGTAATTGTACTAGTTGTTTGGGGGGTTCCCTTGCATTTTTTATTTACATTATGTTTGTGATTGTGTATTTTTTTTTCTCTTTGGTTTTGTAATATATATATATATATATATATGTATAATTTACTTATTGTATTTAAGTTTTTTTAATTAGTTTTTGAAAATAGGAAGCCCACTAGGGTGTTGATGATTTTGTCTTTTTTTTAAAACAATTTTGAAACAGGTTTTTCTAAAATGAGAAGCCCAAATGTCAAATTGAGTCTTGGGCCTTAGGCCTTCAATAGTGGGCCTTGGCCAAATCACACTCCAATCAGAGCTCTGAGCTTCTATCATAGTCAAAGTTGGAACCCACCCCTATTCTCTCTAGAACATTTGCAATATCTTTATACCTTTCCATACTTTTAATGTTCCTTACCAATGTGATTGTATGTAGTGTGTCCATCAATGTTTGGGTAGCACCATACATTTCCAAAATTTCTCATAACTTTATTTCCAAATATCACTCAAATATAAGAAAATATTTCAAATTTTTGCATGTTTGGACACTATGAGAATTCTTAATATTCCTCATAATTTCATCTTTAAATATCACTCAAATACAAAACTTTTTTTAATTTCAAATTTTTAATTTTTTTATCTAATCATTACCTAATCATTATTCCAATATAAAAATGAAGAAAAAAATCTACACAACCTCCTACTATTCATACAACCTCCGC
Source organism: Carya illinoinensis (assembly GCF_018687715.1). NCBI lineage: Eukaryota > Viridiplantae > Streptophyta > Magnoliopsida > Fagales > Juglandaceae > Carya > Carya illinoinensis. The sequence goes on along the minus strand of NC_056767.1, from coordinate 15,254,130 downwards.
ACACCACACTTTTTTTTAACTTTTATTAGTTTTTTCTTTTATTAAATATTTAATATATGAATAATGAATAGAAGAATTGAATTCATTTAAAAAATTGAATACAACTTTTACAAACTCTAAAACAAAATTAATATTAAAAAATTATAATCAAACGATTTTTTATCTTTATATTATTTTTATTCAATTTTCTCTCACTCATTTCCTAAAACTTAATAACATTGCACTCAAACTATTTCACTACTATTTAAAAACTTTTAAGATACTCCTGTGACGCCCCCAAATCCCCACGCCTGAACAAGGAGAAATCGAGACGTCCGGATGGTGACAACCCGGGGTCACCATCCCATCGACGGGTGCCAAGTGTGTGCAAGGCAACATATGTGTACAAAGAAACGCAGCGGATAACGAAAGTCTTAACTAAGTACCAGAATTTTTCTTAACGTAATACAAGCTGTTTTAAAACATACATAATTAAAATATTACAAAAACAAATATAGTTTTAAACAAATATAAAACATATCATCAGCAACCCGGCGGAGCCGCATCCTCGGGCTCAACCTCCTCCTCTTCGTCCTCAAACTCTGCACCAAAAGCTACAGAACCAAAAATGGTACCACAGGTAAGTAAAACCCAAACGCTACCAGATAAAAACACATAAAACTCAAACAATATGCATGAAACATGCCCAATGCACAAAGCCCATAAAACACAAGTTTTCCACACACGCCAAAAACCCATTTGGCCCAAAAACACACAACCTTTCCAACTAACACGCCAAAAGTCACATTTGGCCCAATATCTCGCCAAAAGTCCATTTGGCCCAATACCACGCCAAAAGTCCCATTTGGCCTCTCAAACCATTATCCAATTTTAACCGTATGCACCATGACCTCCCCTAGGGGTCATCCGCACACCCTGGCTCCAGTGCCACACCGCAGAGTACCACCACGCATGTGACACCTAACAAGCGATGCCTAGTTCCGCGCCCCGCGCGTGCGTAGTCAAGCATCCTCTAGCCCTCACCAGCGAAGGGCCACGGAGTCGGTGCGTAGGGCGATGCCCGGTTCCGCGCCCGGCGCGTTCGTAGCCAAGCAACCCCTAGCCCCCGCTCTCGTCGTCTAGCGACAACTCAGGGGACATCACTCAGTTTATTCCGCTCCCGAGTGACCAGAGGAGCTCCACCGGGATAATACCCCATCCCGGCTTGGGGTCGTGATACACACGCACCCGTAAAACCACTCACGCCAATACACAGGCTTTTCACACACTGCCACAAACACACGTGCATGCACCATGCAATGCCATAACAATGCATAGTAAAATAATCCAACAACATAAAACAATTAAACAGGCAACTCCGTCCTCCATCCATCCGACCCCCGAACTCCTCGGACTCAGTCTGGAATCAATCAACCAGCAGATAAAATAAATAATTGAATGAGCAATATATATTTAAATCTGAAAATAGGGTTTGGAAAATACTTACAGCGCTATATGGCAATTTTAGAAAACAAGCGGCGTTGCAAACGGCGGCGAAAAAGCAACGTCACAGTGAAAATTCACTGTGGTCGTGGGTTGTGAAAAACCCACTTTTGAACGGGGACAAACTAGAGCTTGGGATTGATAGGGAATGGTCTTGAGATATCTATGAAGCTAAAGGAAACAAGTTTTGGCCGTGGGTGGTGGTGGAAATGGCGGTCGAAGGCCAAAAGGGGCTGAACGGAGTTGAGCTCGTGGGAGCTGCTCCGGCAACGGATCGAGGCCGGAAATAGGTGGTTTAGGTCGGCAAGAGGTAGGGGAAGAAGCTGTGAAAAGATGGTGGCCGGAGGTGGTGCGACGGCGCCGGAAATGGTGAAAACCCGTATGGCTTGGAGGAGCTCGTGGCGGCTAACGGTGGCTCGGATGGAGGTGAAACTTGGTGGGGATGTTCACCGGTGAGAGGGGAAGAAAACTGGGTGGGTGGTGTCGGCCACGCCGCCGGAGAGCGGCGGTTCTGGGCTGCGAAAGCAACCGGCGACAGTGGCAAAAACAGAGCAGGTGCAGCGACTTCCGGCGGCTCTCGAAAGCTAACGGCTGGTCCGATGGCTCTGAAAATTGGTGGGGATGATCTCTGGTGGAAGGGGAAGAGAATGGTGGTGACGGCGCACCAAACGGTGGCCGGACGGCGGAGAACTGGCCGGTCAAAGTGGTGGCGACGGGAATGAGAAAAAGGGGCAGCTGGGCGTACGTGGGAGAGAAAGGAGAAGAAAGAAGAAGAAAAGAAAGAAAAAGAAAGAAAAAGAAGGAAAAAGAAAAGGAAAAAAGGGAAAAAGAAAAAGAGGAAAGAAAAGAAATGAGGTCCAATCCTCACTCCGGAGACCAAAAACCGATCCGCCGAAAACGATATTAAAAACCGTAAAACGACTAAAATAAATTAAACACATCAAATAAATTAAAACCAATTAAAACACATTAATTTAAAATAAATAAACCAATATATTATTCAAATTAAAAACAACCCTTCAGTGAAAATACACGTAAAAACGGGGTATCACATCAAGTGTCCCGATATGACAAAACTTTTCATTTAATCATTACATAATCATTACTCGAACATAAAAATCAATATAATTTTTATAAGTTTTAAAACAAAAATTACATTCAAGCGACTATTATAACTTTATCTATTCATTTTCACAAATTTCAATACAATAAGTATTTTGACAAATATTTTTATTCAATTTTTTTCCTTTCATTTTTCAAAAATTTAAAAAAATCTTCACACAAACTATTTCACTACTATTTACAAAATTTTAAGACACTTTAAGGTATGGTTTGGTATGTAAGAATTTTGAGTTTTAAGATAAAATATTTTAATATTATTATTGTTTTGGAATTTAAAAAAGTTAAGAGAAAATTAGATTATTTATTATATTTTGTATGGAGATTTGGAAAAGTTGTAATGATGAAATGATAATTTTGAGTTTGAAATGAGAATTTTCTTAGGCCAAATCAAACTTAAATGTCTAAAGATGCCCTAAGAGTGCTTTATGCATACTGACTTCTTAAACAATGATGTAGGAAGCCACTGAAGTAGTAAATAGTAAAAAAAATAGCAGAAAATAAAGAAACAAATGAGGGAGACACAATGAATAAGGCTAGGTACTTTGGATATACAAACACTCTCAATCTATCTCATCTCATCTCATTATTATAAATTTTTAAATTTTTACATAAAATATAATAAACAATTCAACTTTTTCAAATCGTAAAATAATAATAATATTAAAAAATAATATTCTAATAATATTTAATTTAATTTTAAACTTTAATCTCAACTCATCTCATCTCAACTCACTATCCAAACCTCACCTAAAATAATATTAAGTAGATAAATAGTTTGTTCTACACTATAACATTTTACAACATCTTACACAATTATGTTTTAAATTATGGATATTTTTATAAAATAACTTATAAAAGTATTTCTTTCTAAAATATCCTCCTTATTTTAAAACGTAATTATAAAATATATTATGTGGTATCAATTCTCAATGTATTAATCAGGTTAAACTCTTTATTTGAACATTTCACCAGCTAATTCACATTCTCATATTGTAAAATAAATGAACTGTTGAGAATAGTTGGAGCCTATATTCTAGAAGCAAGACTTGTTTGGGGAGTGAGATGAGATGATAAGAGAATTCTGCGAATAGTAATAAAATAATATTGAAATAGTTTGAGTTGTTTTTTAGATTTTGAGAAATGAGAGAGAAATAGTTTTATAATATTATTTTTGTTTGAAGATTTGAAAATATTGAATTGTTTTTTTTTTTTTGAAAGTTTGGAAAACTTGTAATGATTAGTTTGAAAAGTTTCATAGATTAGTTTGAAAATTTTGTATTTGAATTTTGTTTGGAAATAAGATAGAATGAGATGAGAATTTTTGTGACGCCTCCAAATCCCCACGCACGGATACGAGAAAATCGAGACGTTCTGATGATGACATCACGGGTCACCACCCTACTGACGAGTGTCAAGTGTGTATATAAGCAAAAAATGTGCACGAGAAACACACAGCAAATAGCAAAGTCATAAACTAAGTACCAGAATTTTTCTTATTTAATACAAAGCTGTTCAAAACCTACATATTAAAATATTACAAACACAAATATTATTTCAAAGCCCAAAACAAAGCATAACCCAACTCAGAACTCCGGCAGAGCCGCATCCTCGGGCTCAGCCTCCTCCTCCTCCTCGAACTCTACACCAAAATCTACGGAACCAAAAATGGTGCCGCAGGTAAGTAAAATTCAAACACCACTAGATAAAAACATATAAAACTCAAACAACATGCATGAAAGAAAAACCATTGCACATGTCCCGTAAAACCATATTTTTCCACGCACGCCAAAAACTCATTTGGCCCAAAAACATGTCGCTTAAAACCAAGCCTCGCCATTATCCCAGATAATGGCCCAAACCACCATTTTCCCTGAAAATAGATCAAAAGCCTCAACACCAAACCTCGCCATTTTCCCAGAAAATTGCCCACATTCGAAAACCATAAAAACGATCCCATTATGCATGCACCATGATCTCCCCTAGGGATCATCCGCACACCCTGGCTCTGTGCCACAACGCAGGTAACGACCACGTGTGTGACACCTAAACGAGCGATGCCCAAACTCACGCCCAGCACATACCTGGCCAGGCCATCCTCTAGTCCCCGCCACTCTAGGGACCACGGAGTCGACACGACAGCATTACCGTATCGTGCGACCCAGTCATCACCCTATGACAACCCAGGGGACGTCACTCAGTATTATCCACTCCCAAGTGACCAGAGGAGCTTCACCGAGATAATAACCCATCCCGGCTTGGGCTCGTGAGCCACAAGCACCCGAAATCCAATTACGCCAACAAAACATGATTTTCTCAATTAAAATAAAATGCACATGTATGCAATATGTAACGCACACCTCATGGCACAAATAATCAAGCAATCACAAACAACCAAAACCAAGCACTCCGTCCTCAATCCATCCGACCCCCGAACTCCTTGGACTCGGTTCTGAATCAACCAACCAACAGATAAATATCTATTGTAAGAGCAAAATACATTTAAATCTAAAAGTAGAGTTTGGAAAATACTTACAGCGCTATAAGATAATTTTTGACAGATCGGCGAGCAGCAAACGGCGAAGAGAAAGCAACATAACAGTGTAAAAACACTGTGGTTGTGGGTTGTAAAATACCCACTTTTGAACGGGGACAAACCAAAGCTCGGGATTGATAGGGAATGGCCTAGGGATGTTTATGAAGCTAGTGGAAGTGAGGGTCGGCCGTGGGTGGCGGCGAAAATGGCGATAAGAGGCCAAAATACCCAAATCGGAGGGTTAGCTCGTGGGGACTGTTCCGGCGACGGATTGAGGCCGGAAATGGGTGGTTTAGGACGGCAAGGAGTCAGTGATGAAGTGGTGAGGAGGTGGTGGCTAGAGGTGGAGCGACGACGGCAAATTGAAGCAAAAGCCGTTCGGCTTGGAGGAGGTATTTCGGCTAAACGGTGGCTCCGTTGGCGGTGGAAATTTGTGGGGTGGTTCATCGGAGGGAGGGGAAGAGATTGGTGGTGGTGGTGTGGCTCACGGCGCCGACTAGCGGTTGTACTAGGTGGCTGGGAGCTTCAGCATGAAGGAGAGGAGAGGAGAGAGAGAGATCGCACTGGGGGGGTCGACGCACGGGGACGAAGGAAGGAAAAAAAGAAAGAAAAAGAAAGAAAAAGAGAAGAAAGAGAAAGGAAAAAGAGAAAATAAAATATGGAAAAAAGAAATGAGGTCCAATCCTCACCTCTAGGGTTCAACAACTAATCCAATGAAAATAACTTTAAAAGAAATAAAACCAAGAAAATATCTTAAACATAACGTAAAGCTAAAATATAATAAATAACTAATAAAAACTAACTATTTAATTTTAAATCCAAAAACAAGCTAAAATAAATTAAACAGCAATTTAAACTCAAATAACAAATAAAATCCAATTAAAATTCGATAATCTAAAATAAAAGAACTATTATTTTAATTAAATTAAAATATTTTTTCAGTGAAAATACACGTAAAAGCGGGTCATCACATCCTCCCCCCCTTAAAAACAAATTTCGTCCTTGAAATTTGTAAGATCAAACACCAACTTGAAACAAGCCACATAATTCCACATAAAACCACCTGTGACCAAAATTAAGAGACGTACCGTCTCTTACTCAAACAAATATGGGTACTGCTCCCTCATGTCAGCTACTCTCTCCCAAGGGAAATCTTGAGCTAACGGATCTCCCCATGCCACCTTAACTAAAGGTATCGTCTTGGACCTCAACTTTGCTCCTTCCAATCCATGATCTGCGACGGAACAACCTCATAAGTAAGGTCCGGTTGCAACTGAATACTCTCTGGGTCAACAAAGCGCGGCTCTTGTTGTCTAAAGCTCTTCTTCAAGGATGATACGTGGAAGACATCATGAATATCCCCAAAATATTCTGGCAAAACAACTCTATAGGCGAGGGACCCTACCTTCTCCAAGATCTGAAAAGGACCGACATACCTCGGATCCAGTTTCCTCTTCTTACCAAAATACTTAACTCCTTTCATGGAAGAGACTTTGAGATAAACCCAATCACCTTCTTCAAAAGATAACTCTCTCCTCCTGGTATCAGCGTAGCTTTTCTGACGACTTTGAGCTGCCGCCATTTTTTCTCTGATGATCCGAACTTGGCTTTGCATCTCTTGAATTATTTCGGGTCCAATTATCTTACTCTCCCCGACTTCATCCCAACACAAAGGTGATCTGCACTTCCTCCCATAAAGAGTTTCATAAAGAGCCATCTGAATGATCGCATGAAAGCTATTATTATACGCAAACTCTATGAGCGGCAAGTAGTTTTCCCAACTCCCTTGAAATTCCATGACACATGCCCGCAACATATCTTCAAGGGTCTGAATGGTACGCTCTGATTGGCCGTCTGTCTGCGGGTGATATGTAGTACTGAACTTCAACTTAGTACCCAATGCTGCCTGCAAACTCTTCCAGAACTGAGACGTGAACCTTGGGTCTCGATCCGACACTATACTCTTTGGTATGCCGTGCAACCGTACTATCTCCTTGACGTACAAGCGGGTCAACTTACCCAAGGAATCGGTGTTATTAACATACAAGAAATTAGCACTCTTCGTTAACCGGTCAACAATCACCCAAATAGAATTTTTTCCACTAGGCGTCCTCGGCAAGCCCACTACAAAGTCCATCGTGATGTGATCCCACTTCCACTCAGGAATAGGGAAGGGTTGGAGCATACCAGCAGGTCTTTGATGCTCGGCCTTGACTTGACGGCATGTGTGGCATTTCTCAACATACAAGGCAATATCCCTCTTTATTCCATCCCACCAATAATTTTTCTTCAAGTCCCGGTACATCTTCGTACTGCCGGGATGAATTGAATAAGGGGCCGCATGAGCTTTTGTCATAATCCGCTCCTTGAGTTCTGAATCTTTGGGGACCACCCTACGATCTCGAAACCGAAGAATTCCATCTTTATCCATACTGTAATGCAACGGCCCTTGAGATTTTCTGACTCTTTTTTTGATATCCAACAGCTTTGAGTCCTTCCTTTGAAGAGTCTTTAATTCCTCAAAATCAGTTACCCGAATATCAAGAACTGAAGATAAAATCTCTTCTTGTTGTGAACTTTCAATAAGGAGCCTTCTCATCCAACAAAGCAAAGAATCCAATTCTGACGGCTCGGCTTCATCTTCCAAGTGCTATTTTCAGCTCAAAGCATCAGCAACTATATTTGCCTTACCCGGATGATACTTGATCTCACACGGGTAGTCACTGATTAACTCCAGCCATCGCCTCTGTCTCATGTTCAGATTCTTCTGGAAAAACAAGTGTTTCAAGCTCTTATGATCAGTGTATACTTCGCAAGCTTCCCCATACAAAAAGTAACGCCAGATCTTGAGAGCAAAAACAATCGCAGCCAATTCCAAATCGTGCGTCAGATAATTCTTCTCATGGTCCTTTAGCTGATGAGATGCATAAGCAACAACCCGTCCTTCCTATATAAGGACACAACCCAATCTGAATTTAGACGCATCGCTGAAGACTACAAATGGCTTATGCAGTTCTGGAAGCGCTAAAACTGGTGCCATCATCAACCTGTTCTTTAATTCTTGGAAACTTCTCTCACACTTTTCAGACCAAACAAAATTTGCATTCTTTCTAGTCAACACTGTGAGAGGTCCGGATAGGCGAGCAAATCCCTCCACAAATATTCGGTAATACCTGGCAAGTCCCAAGAAACTCCGGATCTCACGCACTGTTGTCAGACGCTGCCATGACAAAATGGCTTCCACCTTACTAGGATCAACAACCACTCTGTCTCGGGAAATCACATGCCAAGAAATCTGACTTCCTCCAACCAGAATTCACACTTGCTGAGCTTGGCGTACAACTGGTGGTCTCTCAATTTTCCAAGAACTAGACGAAGATGATACACATGCTCTTCAACATCTCGAGAATAAATCAGAATATCATCAATGAATACTATCACAAAGGAATCCAAATAAGGTCGAAATACCCGATTCATTAAATCCATGAAAGCAGCAGGGGCATTGGCTAATCTAAACGACATCACCTTAAATTCATAATGCCCATATCTCGACCTGAAAACAGTTTTGGGCACATCCTTATCTCTTATCCTCAACTGGTAGTATCCCAACCTCAAATCAATCTTCGAGAACACAGTTGCTCCTTGAAGCTGATCAAATAAATCATCGATCCGTGGGAGAGGATATTTATTCTTGATAGTCACCTTATTTAATTCCCGATAATCAATGCACATATGGAGGGTTCCATCTTTCTTTTTAACAAATAGAACTGGCGCACCCCATGGCGAAGTACTTGGTTGAATGAACCCCTTATCTACCAACTCTTGCAACTGAGTCTTCAACTCTTTTAATTCAACCGGTGCCATGCGGTAAAGAGCTTTATATACAGGAGCCACTCCAGGTTCCAAGTCTATAACAAACTCCATTTCAAGAACAGTGGGTAGCCCAGGCAAGTCATCCACAAACACATCCGAAAATTCCTCCACAATGGGAATGTCTACCAAAGACTTCTTCTCAGACGACGTAGACACCATCTAAACTAAGAAGGCATCTGCTCCCCATGCAATATCTATTCTTGCTTGAATTGCCGATATAATTACCGACTTTTCTTTTAGCTTACTCCCTGCAAATTCCAGACAATCACCATCTAGAAGCTGAAAGCTAATTACCCGACTTCTGCAATTAATACTCGCAGAATATCGGTATAATCAATCCATCCCGAGGATGATATCAAAACCCAACAGCTTAAACACCACCAAATCAGCATACAAGAACCTTCCATCAAAATTTAATGGGCAACCCAAAACAACCTTGGAACACCACACCATTTCACCATTGGGTAGAGCCACTACCAATGACTTCGGCAAGGGTTCCGTGACCAAATTACACATCTGAGCAAAAGTGGAAGATACAAACGACTGTGATGCACCCGAATCAAACAAAGTGCAAGCATAAAACTCATATAAACGGACTCTCCCTGAACCAAACACATAAACCAATGAAATCCAAATACACAAAGAAATCAAAGCACACCAAAAATCAAATCCAACATAAAATTAAATTAAATCCATACCTGTAATTACTCCAGTATCATGGGTCGCTGGTGCCTCATCATCCACATCTCCGGGTGTGACAGCATAAACCCGAGCTTGCACTGCTTGTCTTGGATTTTTTCTTCCACCGCGTCTACCTCCAAGCTTCCTTGAACTGGTCTTGGACACTCACGAGCAAAGTGACTCTGCTGGCCACAATTATAGCATTGAGCCCCACCAAAAGGGCACTCACCCACATGGGCTCTATTACAAACTCCACAAACTGGCACTCGTCCTCCCATACAAACACCTGAGGACGCTTGTGGTCGAGTTCTGGTCCGCTGAACAAATTTCTGAGGTGAACCCGAGATGCTTCCTTCACCAGAAAAACTCCGCCTCTTATGTCCTGGAGGGGAGCCCATACTCAGATTATTCTCTCGCTCCACAAGGGTGGCCACATCCACTAAGTCCTGAAAAGTGGATATCCGGTGGCTGACCACCATACGGCGTATATCAGGACGTAGTCCCTCCTGGAAATGCTCGGATTGCATTTCCTCTGTGGCGATGAGGTGGGGAGCAAATCGCTCAAGTTCTATAAATCTCCGAGCGTACTGTTCCACGGTCATGCTCTCTTGGACCAAGCTTGAGAATTCTCTTGCCTTTTGCCGCCTTACAAAAGCGGGAAAGAAGCAATCATTAAACTCTTCCTTCAAGCGCTGCCAGGTCACAGCGGCAAAAGATCCCAACTCTGATTCCAGCATTACTCTCTTGGTATCCCACCAATCAGAAGCGGTGCCTTGCAACAGATAGCTGGCCTTAGTGCAACCACACACCTCAAAAGTTCTTTCCAAGTCTGACCCACTTTCCAGCTTGAAGTGGATCCTCTTCTCCAGTGAAGTGTGGAGTTCTATGCGCCAGAAAGCACTCATAGGTGCATCCGGCTTGCACCATGCTACTAGGCCCTCGATTGAGCTGAATTATTGCATTTTTAATGCTTTTGGAACCAATATATATTAATTCTTTCATTACTTTATCATTGGTTTTATATGGAAAAATGAATAAATCAAAGTTGTGATTTTAATTGATTAAAAGCATGAATTTCTGCTCTAATTTTATCAACTGTTGATTAATATGGTTTATGGTACATATTGCTCAAGCGGCTAGAAGCCGCCGCTCGAGCAAAGTCAGGCAGATTCAAACGCTCGACTTCCGCTCGACAGTGGACTCTCGAGCGAGTTGCGGGAAAAGAGATCGCTCGAGCGGAGGCATTTGGCTGCTCGAACAAATTCAGGCAGAGTCGAACGCTCAATGTTCGCTTGACAGGCCGCTCGAGTGAATTTAGGCAGAGTCGAACTCTCGATATTCGCTCGACAGGCCGCTCGAGCGAACTTAGGTAGAGTCGAACGGTCGATGTTCGCTCGACACTCCGCTTGAGCGAATATCATATTTTACAGATCAGGGTTTATTCCGCCGTTAGAGTATATAAATGATTTTTTTACATCTTATGGCGGACCTTTGGCTGGGAAAACTCGGTTTTAAGTAGAAAAACACTTAGAATTCATTATTTTCCATTGATTTTCATTCAGATTCGGAGAGGAGGATTCATACAATCGATCATTCACGCAGCTACACAATTTCCACTGGATCATTCACTTACACTGCAGTAGATTGAAGAACTCCTTGAGGGGTCCAATTGCCACTGCAGCTCAGCCTCCTCCACCGCTTCAAATCTTCATCTCCATTCAATTGGCTTGATCTTTTCAATTCCCTACTTGCTATTTCATTTCAGTTTTGAGTTTCTGAATTATTTTGGAGAATTTTGTTTTAGACGTTTAAATAATTTATTTGTTATTCATTTCATTCATATTATTTATTTTTATCATTTTGTTAAGCTTTCATTTTAATAGTGATTACAATTACGGTGGTTTAATTTGAGAATTTGTGATTTGAATATAATGATAAACCCTAGAACATTGAATATGGGGCTTTTCAATTTTCAGTGCATCTTTTGTCAATTACTTACTAATTTAGTTTAATTATTAATTTAGTTTTATTAATTTCTGAGTTTAATCTATTAGTCCTTTACATTCAAATCCAACAATCAAAATCTAAAAACATGAATCTAGTCCATGACTAGTACCCTCTCTCATCCTTTGCACATACCATCATTTTAGTTTCTCTTTGTGAAGGCAGTTCTTACTTTCAGAAGTGGGAAGGAAGTTCCCCAACCAGAGATGCCTATAGACACACAAATAGTTGGTCCTACACTTGAAGATGTAACAGAGACTGATGAAGTTGAGAAAGAATCAGAGGTAGTGAGACCAGAGCTGAAGAAGCCTGTGAGTGCAGATGTTGAGACTAGTAAGGGATACCAACCTGTGGTTCCCTATCCTCAGAGATTGGCGGCTGGCCAAAAGAACAAGTATCACACGGAGATTCAAGAGATTTTCAAGCAAGTGAAGATCAATATTCCACTCTTGGATGCCATACAACAAGTGCCTTCATATGCAAAATTTTTGAAGGACTTGTGCACAGTGAAAAGGAAGCTGAATGTGAAGAAGAAAGCTTTCCTAACGGAGCAAGTTAGTGCATTGATATTGAGCAAGACTCCTCAGAAGTTTGGAGATCCCGGCTCTCCCAACATTTCCATTATGATTGGTGAATCACGCATTGGGAGAGCTTTACTTGATTTGGGGAGTAGTGTGAACTTGCTACCATTCTCAGTATATGAGCAGTTGGGATTGGGTGAGCTGAAAAAGACCTCCATCATGCTACAGCTGGCTGACAGATCAGTTAAGGTACCGAGGGGTATTGTAGAGGACGTGTTGGTCCAGGTGGACAAATTCTACTACCCAGTGGATTTTGTGGTCCTTGACATGCAGCAGTTGGTCTCCACTATTTATCAAGCTCCTGTCATCCTAGGAAGACCATTTCTAGCTACATCAAATACATTGATCAATTGCAGAAGTGGAGTTTTGAAGCTTACCTTTGGGAACATGGCACTTGAGTTGAACGTTTTCAACGCTTGCAAGATGCCAGTACATTTTGATGACACAAGTGATTTGAATGCTGTGGAGAGTTTGACACCAACAGATTTTATTTGCTCAACTTCTCCCTTATCTAATGATGATTATATTTTTCAGGCATCTGAATTTTTACTTGATGAGAAAATTGATCATATCAATGAAGATGACTTTGATTTTTTTTATTGTTTTGCAGATTATTCATTACCACTTGAAGTACAGTTTGTGGGAGCAAGATGAAAACCCCAGTTTGAAGCTCTACCACCACCAGACATGCTTAAATCTTCAGAGGAAGAAGTTCCCCAGTTGGAGCTGAAACCATTTCCTCAAGATTTAAAGTATGTGTTTCTTGGTCCTGAAGAAGGCACTTTTCCGGTGGTGATTTCCTCAAAGCTAAATCAGAAGGATGAAGCCCAGTTGATTGAAGTATTAAGGAAGCATCGAGGAGCAATTGGTTGGACAATAGCTGACATCAAAGGCATTGATGCTGCTATATGTACCCACAGAATCCATCTTGAAGACGATGCTAGACCGGTTCGTGATGCTCAACGTAGGCTCAATCCTACCATGAAGGAAGTTGTGAAAGAGGAGGTGCTTAAACTACTCACAGTGGGTATCATTTATCTCATCTCAGACAGTAAGTAGGTAAGTCCAACTCAAGTGGTACCAAAAAAATCTAGTTTGACTGTCATAAAAAATGATAAAAATGAGTTGATTCCAACTATAATGGTTACTGGCTGGAGAATGTGTATTGATTATAGAAAATTTAATTCAACCAGTAGGAAGGATCATTTTCCTTTACCATTCTTGGATCAAATTTTGGAAAGAGTAGCTGGTAATGCATATTATTGTTTCTTGGATGGCTATTCTGGTTATTATCAAATTGTTGTAACGCCTGAGGATTAGGAGAAAACCACTTTCACCTGTCCTTTTGGCACTTTTGCTTTTACTAGAATGCCTTTTGGTTTGTGTAATGCTCCAGCTACTTTTCAGAGATGCATGATGAGTATTTTTTCTGACATGATTGATGATATTTGTGAAATATTCATTGATTATTTCTCTGTTTTTGGAAAATCCTTTGAGAGTTGTTTGCATAATTTGGCACGTATTCTCCAGAGATATGAGGAAAAAAATCTTTTACTTAATTGGGAGAAATGCCAATTTATGGTTACTCAGGGCATTGTATTGGGGTATATTGTTTCTTCTGAGGGTATAAAGGTTGACAAGGCAAAGATTGAATTAATATCTAAACTTCCTATTCCTAGGACGGTTAGGGATATTCATTCTTTTCTTGGTCATGCTGGCTTTTATAGGTGGTTTATTCAAGGGTTTAGTTCTATTGCAAAACCTTTGTGTACTCTTTTACAAAATGATATTGAATTTGTTTGAACTGATGAGTGCCAAAAAGCTTTTGATACCCTGAAAAAGTCGCTTACCACTGCCCCTATTGTGCAACCTCCGCAGTGGGACCTTCCCTTTGAGATTATGACAGATGCTAGAGACTATGCCTTAGGAGCTATTTTGGGGCAGCGGGTGGATAATAGGTCATTTGTGATTTATTATGCTAGTAGAACATTGAATGATGCCTAGAAAAATTATACCACTACTAAAAAAGAATTGCTTGCAGTGGTTTTTGCACTTGATAAATTTCAGACTTATATTCTTGATTCTCCTGTTACTATTTTCACTGACCACTCTGCTCTTAAGTATTTGTTGGCTAAGAAAGATGCAAAACCACGCTTGATTCGCTGGATTCTATTACTTCAAGAGTTCAATATCAACATTAAGGACAAGAAAGGAGTTGAAAACGTGATAGCTGACCACCTCTCTAGATTGTCATCATCTCCTTCTTCAAATGTCAGCCTTCCTCTTGATGATAGTTTCTCAGATGAGCAGCTGTTTGTGGTTGATAGAGCTCCCTGGTATGCTGACATAGTCAATTATCTGGTGACTGAGAGAATGCCTTCTGAATGGTCCACCCAAGATAAGTGTCGGTTTCTCTCTGAGGTACGACACTTTTATTTTGATGATCCATATCTTTTTAAATATTGTTCGGACCAATTGATTCGAAGATGCATGCCTGATGATGAGTTTTCTTCGGTTTTGAGATTTTGTCATATGGGTCCATGTGGTGGTCATTTTTCAGTAAAGAAAACAGTTTCAAAAATTTTGTAAAACGGTTTTTACTGGCTTTCCATGTTTAAAGATGCTTATAATTTTTGCAAGGCTTGTGAGCCTTGTCAAAAATTGGGATCCATTAGCAAAAGAGACATGATGCCTCTTTCCCCTATTCTGACTTTAGAAATTTTTGATTGTTGGGGAATAGACTTCATGGGACCTTTTCCGGTTTCTTTTGGAAACACATATATTCTTTTAGCTGTGGATTATGTTTCAAAATAGGTGGAGGTCATTGCTTGCAAAACAAATGACCATCATATTGTCCTGAAATTTTTGCAATCTTTGTTTGCTCATTTTGGCATGCCAAAAGTTATTATAAGTGATAGGGGTTTTCATTTTTGCAACAAACCATTTTCTACACTTGTGAAGAAATATGGTATTACACACAGAGTTTCTACCCCTTATCACCCTCAAACAAATGGGCAAGCTGAATTGGCAAACAGAGAGATAAAAATTATTTTAGAGAAAACCATCAAGCCTAATAGGAAAGATTGGTCGGTTAAACTTCTTGATGCTTTGTGGGCTTATAGGATAGCTTTTAAAACAAATCTAGGAATGTCTCCTTATCGATTAGTTTATGGTAAAGCTTGTCATTTACCTGTTGATATTCAGCATCGAGCTCTTTGGGCCATAAAACATGTTAACATGTCACTTGATGAAGCTTCAAGGTTGAGAAAATTGCAAATCAATGAATTGGATGAAGCTCGTCGGAATGCTTATGACAACGCTCATATTGCAAAGGAACGCATGAAAATTCTGCATGATCAGAAAATTCATCCAAAGCATTTCACACTTGGCCAAGAAGTTCTTCTTTACAACTCTCGCTTGCACATTTTTCCTGGAAAGTTGAAATCCCGATAGAGTGGGCCGTACATTGTAAAGACCGTTCATCGTGATGGTGCGGTAGACATTGTCAATCCGAAGAATGGTAATAGCTTCACTGTCAACGGACAACGTCTAAAGTCATTTATGAAGGTCTTTGATCCACATGAAGAGATCTTGCTTGTGCAAGACCCCAGGGAAGTGTTTTGATTTGCTTCTCTTTCTTTACAGTTTTCTTTACTTGCTTTGTTTTTATTTGTTCTTTTGCTTTGATTTTATATTTCATATTGATTGTTTGTTTTGCTTGCTTAGTTCTGTGCACTTTCTTTGCTTTTGTTCGACTCATTGAGGACTATGTCTCTTAATAGTTGGGGGGTAGCATGTGTGCACAGTTTTAAAAAAAAAATAAATAAATAAATAAGATTTGTGAAAATTGAGCATCTTGGTGGAGTAGTTGAGCGGGATCATTTGTGAAGATTTATTTTCAAGCTTAAACATAGAGTATGATTTTTGATGCATCATATTTTGTTGATATGTGGCTTGAAACACCGGGATGTTATGCTTATTGAGATGAAACTTGATAAAATTTTTGTAGAAGGAAAGGCAAATTTTGAAGGACATTTTGC
Organism: Carya illinoinensis; assembly: GCF_018687715.1. NCBI lineage: Eukaryota > Viridiplantae > Streptophyta > Magnoliopsida > Fagales > Juglandaceae > Carya > Carya illinoinensis. Next base: position 15,237,814 of record NC_056767.1, on the reverse strand, counting down.
ACATGCTTACGCTTGTAGTGTTCCTTATTTACCATTCATTGATTTAACACTGGAGAAGTAAACTGCAGGACTACCGAGCCATGCCAAAAAAAAAAGGAAAAGGATTTGAAAAGATTAGAATGAAAAGAAAAGAAGAAAAGAAAAAAAAAAACAAAAAGAAAAAAAAGAGAGAGAGAGAGAACAGGAATAAAGGCAACTTAGAGCATCCTCATCCGGTTTCTCATCCCCATCCCTATAATTTAAGTCAAAATCACATTTCCTCAAATTTATCCCTAAATTTTATTCATCTTCTAAAAACCTCCTACATCCTATTCATCATCCCTATCTCTATTCTATTAAATAATATTTCTCTATTCTTTTTTTATTACTTTTTTCTCTCTCTTCCATTTACAATCCTAACTAGTAACTCTTTTGTCTTATTATCTTTTTTTCAAATATCACTTTCTACTAAATATTTATATGATTTAGACTACCCAATACAGTATTTTTTTAAATCAATAATCGTATTATAAAAATAGTAAATTTTATTAATAAATTAATGCATTTTCTAACGTGATAGTAAATTTTTTTAGAAGCGTACTCTTTATTAATTAAAGATTAATGAGGATCCGTAGTCACGTATTGATGATATAATTTTTTTAATTGGATGTAACAGTAATATTACCTGTCTTTTCTCCAACGGTCATATTTTTTGTCTTTTTTACAACGGTAATATTTTTTGTCATTTTCCCAACGGTAATATTTTTTGTCTTCTCTCTAACGGTAACTTTTTTTGTTTTCTCTCAAACGGTAACATTTTTTGTTTGTAGTGTAACGGTAACTTTTTCCTCTATAAATTAGCATATTGCTAACATTCACATTCTCACAAACTCAAGTCTCATTTTATTTTTAGAACAGAGATTCTATTCTATCCTTTGATCTCCCACTCCCTTCATCAAATGGCTCGTACCTTCTTTCGCAAATTATTGACATACGTATCCTCTGAAGATGATAGCGATGTTCATACTGAGGAGGTCAATGGACAGTCATCGAGGCAGCGTGACAATAGGCACCCACGTAAGTTTATTTGGCGTGATCATGCCCAGGGGCATGAGTGCCTATTTCGTGATTATTTCGCAGAGAATCCAGTATATCCTCGAATCTCTTTCAAAGGAGATTTCGGATGAGCCGTCCCCTATTTCTTCGTATTCTAAATGAGGTAGAGTCTTACGAGCCGTATTTTGTCCAGAGAAGAGATAATGCCAGAAGACTCGGTTTATCTTCTATGCAAAAAATAACCGCAGCACTTAGAATGCTGGCGTATAGGGTTACTGGAGATTTTATGGATGAATACATACGTATTGGTGAAAGCACCGCAATGGAGAGCCTAAAAAGATTCTCTGAGACAATAGTAAGTATTTTTTCAGATGAATATTTGCGGTCTCCAAATGCTAATGATATAGCCCGATTGCTGTTTGTTGGTGAACAACGAGGATTCCCAGGAATGATCAGAAGCATTGATTGCATGCATTGGAAGTGGAAAAATTGTCCCACAGCCTGGAAATATATGTACTCTGGCCACATCCGTGAACCAACTATTATTTTAGAAACAGTTGCTTCATATGATCTTTGGATATGGCATGCATTTTTCGGTATGCCCGGTTCACATAACGACATTAATGTGCTAGAGAGATTTTTTATTTTTACGGAACTTGCCCAAGGGCGTGCTCCTGCAGTCAATTATACTATCAATGGCAACGACTACACTATGGGGTATTACCTTGCAGACGGTATTTATCCTAAGTGGCAAACTTTTGTGAAGACGATTCCATCACCACGAGGGAACAAGAAGAAAAATTTTGTGAAAGCACAAGAATTCGCAAGAAAAGATGTCGAGCGTGCATTCAGGGTACTTCAACAACGATTTGCTATCATTCGTGGACCTTCCCGAATGTTCAAAGTGAAGGACCTAACAAATATTATGAAAGCATGTGTTATTTTACATAATATGATCATTGAAGACGAACGTGATGATAGTGAGAGTCTGAACATTGAGTATGATCAACTTGATGATGATCTCCCAGAATTGTCACGCAATCATACAATTGAGCTTACGGACTTCATCCAGTGTCATCATCATATTAGAGATAACTCGGCACATCATCAGCTCCAAGAAGATCTAATTGAACATCAATGGTTATTATATTCCCAACATTAGCCCTGTCGCATTCAAACTATGACCTCTTTTCCTTCGTGTTATTTACTTTTATGTTTGAGTTAATTTGCTTTGCATTTGTATTTCCTTCATGTTATTTAAGATTTATGTTTAACTTAATTTGCTTTGCATTTGTATTTCCTTCATGTTATTCATCAAATTATGTTTAACTTAATTTGATTTGCATTTGTATTTCCTTCATGTTATTTAAGATTTATGTTTAATTTAATTTGATTTGCATTTGTATTTCCTTCGTGTCATTAGTGACTATGTTAATGGTAAAATTTTTTTATTAATGCCTTTCCTTGAGTATAGGCTTTGCAATCTATATGATGATGAAAATTTTATTTTTTATAAAATTAAAATTATAAAAAAATAAAATTTTATTTTTTATAGTATAGGCTTTGCAATCTAAAAAATACATACACAGTTTTTTATACATTTATCATTGTTCAAAATAAAAAATGCTCAAATACAACTGAAAATGGTAATATTATCAATCAAATGTTCAATTTTGAGAAGCATTGCGTCTCGCCATGATTTCCCTCTGGAGTTGCTGGAAATATAACCGCTGCATTTCAGGCATGCCACTCACGTCCATCATCATAATGCGCTGATCTTGATCTTTCGTGGCAAGCTCCACTTTCTACGCCTCCAACCTCAACCTTTCGTCCTCTTGACGAATTTTATTGAGCTCCTTTTCCCTCTCAATTACCATCTTCTCAGCCTCCAACCTCAGTCGTTCATCCTCAAGCCGTATTTTTTTTTTCCTCTTTTTCCTTGTCATACTCCATCTTGTGACGCCCCCAAATCCCCACGCCCGAACACGGGGAAATCGAGACGTCCGGATGGTGACAACCTGGGTCACCATCCTATCGACGGGTGTCAAGTGTGTGCAAGGCAACATAAGTGTACAAAGAAACACGCAGCGGATAACGAAAGTCATAACTAAGTACCAGAATTTTTCTTAACGTAATACAAGCTGTTTAAAACATACATAGATAAAATATTACAAAAACACAAATACAGTTTTAAACCAAATATAAAGCATAACATCAGCAACCCGGCGGAGCCGCATCCTCGGGCTCAGCCTCCTCCTCTTCGTCCTCCAACTCTGCACCAAAAGCTACGAAACCAAAATGGTACCGCAGGTAAGTAAAACCCAAACACTACCAGATAAAAACACATAGAACTCAAACAAAATGCATGAAGCATGCCCGATGCACAAAACCCAAAAACATAATTTTCCACACACGCCAAAAACCCATTTGGCCCAAAAACACATCCTTTCCGAAAAACACGCCAAAAGTCACATTTGGCCTTTATCCGTCTCAAACCATTATCCATATTAACCGTATGCACCATGACCTCCCCTAGGGGTCATCCGCATACCCTGGCTCCAGTGCCACACCGCAGAGTACCACCACGTATCTGACACCTAACGAGCGATGCCCAGTTCCGTGCCCCGCACGTTCGTAGCCAAGCATCCTCTAGCCCTCACCAGCGAAGGGCCACGGAGTCGGTGCGTAGAGCGATGCCCGGTTCCTCGCCCGGCGCGTTCGTAGCCAAGCAACCCCTAGCCCCCGCTCCCGTCGTCTAGCGACAACTCAGGGGACATCACTCAGTTTATTCTGCTCCCGAGTGACCAGAGAAGCTCCACCGGAATAATACCCCATTCCAGCTTGGGGTCGTGATACACACGCACCCGTAAGACCACTTACGCCAATACACAGGCTTTTCACACATAAACAAAAACACACGTGCATGCACCATGTAATGCCATATCAATGCATAATAAAATAATCCAACAACATAAAACAAATAAACAGGCAACTCCGTCCTTCATCCATCCGACCCCCGAACTCCTCGGACTCAGTCCGGAATCAACCAACAAGCAGATAAAATAATTGAATGAGCAATATATATTTAAATCTGAAAATAGGGTTTGGAAAATACTTACAGCGCTATATGGCAATTTTAAAAAACACCCGGCGTTGCAAACGGCGGAGAAAAAGCAACGTAACAGTGTAATTTACACTGTTGTCATGGGTAATAAATTACCCATTTTCGAACGGGGACAAACCAAGGCTCGGGATTGATAGGGAATGGCCTTAAGATATTTATGAAGTTAAGGGAAATGAGTTTTGGCCGTGGGTGGTGGTGGAAATGGCGATCGAAGGCCAAAAAAGGGCTGAACGGAGTTGAGCTCGTGGGAGCTGCTTCGGCAACGGATCGAGGCCGGAAATGGGTGTTTTAGGTCAGCAAGAGGTAGGGGAAGAAGCTGTGAAAAGATGGTGGCCGGAGGTGGTGCGACGGCGCCGGAAACGGTGAAAAACCGTATGGCTTGGAGGAGCTCGTGGCGGCTAACGGTGGCTCGGACGGAGGTGAAACTTGGTGGGGATGTTCACCGGTGAGAGGGGAAGAAAACTGGGTGGGTGGTGTCGGCCACGCCGCCGGCGAGCGGCGGTTCTGGGCTGCGAAAGCAACCGGCGACAGGGGCAAAAATAGAGCAGGTGCAGCGACTTCCGGCGGCTCTCGAAAGCTAACGGCTGGTCCGATGGCTCTGAAAATTGGTGGGGATGATCTCTGGTGGAAGGGGAAGAGAATGGTGGTGACGGCGCATCAAACGGTGGCCGGACGGCGGAGAACTGGCCGGTCAAAGTGGCGGCAACGGGAATGAGAAAAAGGGGCAGCTGGGCGTACGTGGGAGAGAAAGGAGAAAAAAGAAGAAGAAAAGAAAGAAAAAGAAAGAAAAAGAAGGAAAAAGAAAAGGAAAAAGGGAAAAAGAAAAAGAGGAAAGAAAAGAAATGAGGTCCAATCCTCACTCCGGAGACCAAAAACCAATCCGCCGAAAACGATATTAAAAACCGTAAAACGACTAAAATAAATTAAACACATCAAATAAATTAAAACCAATTAAAACACATTAATTTAAAATAAATAAACCAATATATTATTCAAATTAAAAACAACCATTCAGTGAAAATACATGTAAAAACGGGGTATCACACATCTTCTCGGCCTTCATTCAATAAAACTCTTTCTCCTGAACGCGTCTTGTGAATCCATCTCTAAAAAAATATATAGAGTTTAGAAAAGATATCACCTTGATGTTTGGATTTTGATCAGGGCTCAGGAACCGAATGGCAATACAAAAGATAAGATTGCCACCCACTCATGGCTACAACAACTGGTTGCCAGTACTTGTTGGCCGTCCGGGTTACCTAGCCACTGAGGAGATGGCAATCTATATGATGTATCCCCACATGCGGTTGTTATCATCACAGCCGAGGGGGTTGAGTTTATATATTTGTTTCTCTATCAGAACATAATACAAAACACCATTATCATCAGCATGCAAATCACATTAATTTATATAAGAGCATCCCCATCCGATATACATTATTAATATAACATATATTAATAAGAGAAAGGGTTCAGAATGGTGTAAATATGCTCAGTATGCATAAGTAAGGTGGCGAACATCGAATGGCTACAAAACCCCACTCGAACCCCGATTGTCTTTTGTGAAAAGTACCACAAACTGCAATATGGTAATCCGAATGAGGATTACCCCGCCATATCGACGGGTCCCCTAATACACTAGTGAACTACCAGCACTATAACCATCATCATAGCCTATTAACAGGTCCCCTCCCCCGAGATATATGAATAACTGCAAAGAATCCAAAAAGATTGCACAAATTCAAGCAAACTACATTCAAACTGTCACAACCACAATACTATTATCCAACAAAATTGTATTGATCATAAGAATAGGCAAGAGATCTAGCTATTGGATCTACACGGTGCAAAAGGTGAAATTCTTGCATGGTTTTCTCAAGTGTGTCATCAAGCAGCTTAAAAAGCTTAAAAAAGACCTACTATGGAAAAAACGATGCTTATACAAGTGGAATTGAGGAGGACAACAATCATACATTTATATAACTACATTTATGTTAACCTCCTAAAGTTGAAAATTAAATCTTTTCCAAGTCTGAAAAGGGGCATATCAAGTGGGAAAAAAGATCATAACAAGTGAAGATCATGTTCTTCATTGGCTCAAGTCCAAAAAGGGGCATATCAAGTTAAGGTTTTTTTTTACAGTATATATAGATATATATATATATATCTATATATATCTATATATATATAGATGGCAAAGCAACAAAATAGAGATGACATAGAAAAAGAGAGCTAAGTGTGAAATCAGAATTTTTTATGGCTAGTAAACTGCTTTACACATGCACTTCCAATTTAAAAAGTATAACCATTTCATTTGACAAGCAGCAAGGTCCTAAGTAAAGAAGAAATATAATCCTCATCCGGTTCCACAAGCATGTGTAATTAAAACAAAAGAAACCAATAACTACTTAGGAAAACAAATCAAATTCATGAAATTATAGAACTACAAAAGAAATCGTGCCTTCAAAGTATAACCATTTCATTTGACAAGCAGCAAATCCGCAAGTAAAGAAGCAATTTACATGGAGAGGTCCCACAAGCATGTATAATTAAAACAAAAAAAACCAAGAACTACAAAAGAAACCAAAACAAATTCATTAAATTATAGAACAATTGAAAGAAACCAATAACTACAATAAAAACAGAACATTAAACTACAAGGAAAAGCAACATACAATTGACCTTTGATCCTTAATTACAAAGGTGCTGCATATGGTTTCATGAACTCTACCCACAAGCATGTATAATTAAAACAATACAAACCAAGAACTACAAAAGAAACCTTTTATAAATTCATGAAATTATAGAACTACAAAAGAAACCAACAAAAGCATTTTCCAAACCCAAGTTCTTAATAACAAACAAGAGCAAGAGACATAATTATAGGGGTTGAATACAGGGAAGAGGGGAAGATTGATGCAGTCACGTAATTGGCCAAATAACCAAGAGTATACATGCTTGTTGGTAGAAACCAAGGAAATGCAAAATATTGAAGATGACAAACCAATATAAATCACAGCTTTACCAAAGAATATCACAACTAATATTCAGAACAAAATGGCAACATAAAAAATAGCAACAGATTTCTCAAGCCTCAAAATCCATTCCATAACAACAAACTCCACCAAATTCTCCTCAAAACCAAAAACCCAACACACCAAGAAGTCACCAAAGCCACAATCGCAACCAGAGCATCTCAGCTCATCCTCTGAATGGATCAATAAATTATAAATGGTAAAAGATGGGACAAAATCCAAAAAGAAAAAAAAACCGTGAGAAACCAAGGAAAAATTTTCTCGGCAGCCAAAAAAGAACATCAATGAATATGCAATACCCAAATAAATTCTCCTCAAAACTAAAAACCCAACACAGCAAGATGTACTTAAACCCACAATCGCAGTGTTGTATTTTCTCAACATCAACTCAATCAATGGATCAAATAATCAAAATGGTAAAACATGAGCTTAGTCATTTTGCACGGAAAAAATTCCGTGAGAAATCAACACCACTTTCTGGGCAGCCAAACGGTCTGGCCATGATGTAATCCCCAAAGCAATTCGTACCCAAAGAGAGAGCCGACTATTCTATCAAGATTTCTCAGTGAGAGTTGAGGGCATTTCCCAAATATCGAAGGAGAGCGAAAGGGGAAAAGAAGAACTCAAGGTGAAGAGAGAGGGTTGTGGAGATCTTACCGTGCGTGCCGATGGAGACCTACAATCAATGGTGGAGCGTTGCAAGGGAGGGGCCAACGGTTTACCCTAGCAAGAGAGAAAGAAGACGCGGGGGGGAAAGGGAAATCGTTGGCTCACCGATGCGATGGGGATGTACAGTCGTTCCCCATAGATGGGGAACTTCTGTAGAGACCCTAAACCGAAATTGCAAAATGGGAAACCGGATGTAGACGCAAAATGAGCAAAACCCTAAAATTTTCCCCAAAATTTAGGGATGGGGATGATATAGGGAACCGAATGGGGATGCTCTTAGTGAACTTTCCTAAGTAAAAAGGGCTAGAAACAGTTACCCAAGACTTTGGGGATTGAGTGTCCAACCTTTAAAAATAGAGCTGGCGTGAAAACTGCTAGTCCCTTGGGCTTTGAGGTAGTTAGAATCAGTAATGATTAATCTTAAGGTTGAAAAATCCTATGGCAAATCATGACTAGTAATGAGGAACACACAACCGGTCTAGCTTCACATACACATTTGAGTTATGAGACATTTGCCTTAATTCTATGTGAAAGATTGTTGAGATAGTCTTGGTGGGTATAACCCTTGGGAGTTGAATAGTAACGTGTCACTTTTGTGAGAATTCAGAATTGTATTTGATTGTTTTTGTTTGAATTTCAATCTTTATGCAATATTCATCTCAATTAATGTTCACTATTTTGCTCAAGGATTAGCAAAATGCTAGTTGGGGGGTGTGATTGAGCTGAATTATTGCATTTTTAATGCTTTTGGAACCAATATAGATTAATTCTTTCATTACTTTATCATTGGTTTTATATGGAAAAATGCATAAATCAAAGTTGTGATTTTAATTGATTAAAAGCATGAATTTCTGCTCTAATTTTATCAACTGTTGATTAATATGGTTTATGGTATATATCGCTCGAGCGGCGACTTCTGGCCACTCGAGTGAAGTCAGGCAGATCCAAATGCTTGACTTTCGCTCGACAGTGGACTCGAGCGAGTTGCGGGAAAAGAGATCGCTCGAGCGGAGGCATTTGGCCGCTCAAGCGAATTCAGGCAGAGTCGAACGCTCGATGTTCGCTCGACAGGCCGCTTGAGCGAACTTAGGCAGAGTCGAACGCTTGATGTTCGCTCGACACTCCGCTCAAGCGAATATCGCATTTTACAGATCAGGGTTTATTTCGCCGTCAGAGTATATAAATGATTTTTTTACATCTTATGGCGGACCGTTGGCTGGGAAAACTCGGTTTTGAGTAGAAAAACACTTAGAATTCATTATTTTCCTTTTATTTTCATTCAGATTCGGAGAGGAGGATTCATACAATCGATCATTCATGCAGCTACACAATTTCCACTGGATCATTCACTTACACTGCAGCAGATTGAAGAACTCCTTGAGGGGTCCAATTGCCACTGCAACTCAGCCTCCTCCACCGCTTCGAATCTTCATCTCCATTCAATTGGCTTGATCTTTTCAATTCCCTACTTGCTATTTCATTTCAGTTTTGAGTTTCTGAATTATTTTGGAGAATTTTGATTTAGACGTTTGAGTAATTTATTTGTTATTCATTTAATTCATGTTATTTATTTATTTTATCGTTTCGTTAAGCTTTCATTTTAATAGTGATTACAATTACGGTGGTTTAATTTGAGAATTTGTGATTTGAATATAATGATGAACCCTAGAACATTGAATTTGGGGCTTTTCAATTTTCAGTGCATCTTTTGTCAATTACTTCCTAATTTAGTTTAATTATTAATTTAGTTTTATTAATTTCTGAGTTTAATCTATTAGTCCTTTACATTCCAATCCGACAATCAAAATCTAAAAACATGAATCTAGTCCATGACTAGTACCCTCCCCCATCCTTTGCACATACCATCATTTTATTTTCTCTTTGTGAAGTTTTTCACCTTTTTCAACGAATTTGATTTTTAAGTAAACTTTCCATGAGGAGAAGATCTAGGAATTTATTCCTAATTATTACACGACATCCTCCTGCACTTGGGATAGCTTTAGTACTACTCATTTTTGAGTGAGTCAGCCCTCCTGGGTATAGCCAAGGCCCTCCCTGATGTGGCCAAGGCCCTCCTTGTTGTGGCCAAAGCCCTCCTTGTTGCGGCCAAGACCCTTCTTGTTGCGGCCAATGACCCCCATGTTGTGGCCAAGGTCCTCCTTGTTGTGGCCAAGGCCCTCCTTGTTGGGGCCTAAAATTCTGCTGCATGAACTCCGTCATTTGCCATATTGCTTGGGCTATGGAGTCATCTCTCGATGTATCGTCCCGTGGCTTCTGAGTAGATTTCCTTAGTTTCACCATTTTTCCTGCCACAACACAACCTTTGACCCCCTTTAAGAAAACAAATAAAACCAACATAAAACCAAAAACCAAAACCAACACCACATAGTAAGAAACAAAAGAAACCAGCATGCAATAACATAACTAAATAAATAAAAACAAGCAAACAAACTCAAATAAATAAAACAAATCAAAAAGCAATTTTACTTAACATAATTTTTAAAAACATTCTGGTACTACCTACGGGACATGTGGTTTTACCTAGAGCCAAACCGCTCTGATACCACCTGTGACGCCCCCAAATCTTCACGCAAGGACACGGAAAAATCGAGACGTCTGGATGATGACATCACGGGTCACCACCCTATCGACGAGTGTCAAGTGTGTGTATAAGCAACAAATATGCACGAGAAATACGCAGCGAATAGCAAAGTCATAAACTAAGTACCAGAATTTTTCTTGTTTAATACAAACCTGTTCAAAACCTACATATTAAAATATTACAAACACAAATATTATTTCAAAGCCCAAAACAAAGCATAACCCAACTCAAAACTCCGGCGGAGCGACATCCTCGGGCTCAGCCTCCTCCTCGAACTCTATACCAAAATCTACGAAACGAAAAATGGTGCCGCAGGTAAGTAAAATCTAAACACCACTAGATAAAAACATATAAAACTCAAACAACATGCATGAAAGAAAAACCAATGCACATGTCCCGTAAAACCATATTTTTCCACGCACGCCAAAAACCCATTTGGCCCAAAAACATGTCGCTTAAAACCATGTCTCGCCATTATCCCAGATAATCGCCCAAACCACCATTTTCCCTGAAAATGGATCAAAAGCCTCAAAACCAAATCTCACCATTTTCCCAGAAAATGGCCCGCATCCGAAAACAATAAAAACAATCGCATTATGCATGCACCATGATCTCCCCTAGGGATCATCCGTGTGACGCCCCCAAATCCCCACGCACTGACACGGGAAAATCGAGACGTCCGGATGATGACAACCCGGGTCACCACCCTAAGACGAGTGCCAAGTTTGTGTAAGAGCAACAAATGTGCAAAAGGAAACGCAGCGGATAACGAAAGTCATATAACTAGGTACTAGAATTTTTCTTAATATAATACAAGCTGTTTAAAACATACATAAATAAAATATTACAACTCAAAACTCGGGCGGAGCCGCATCCTCGCGCTCAGCCTCCTCCTCCTCCTCGAACCCTGCACCAAAATCTACGGAACCAAAAAAATGGCGCCGCAGGTAAGTAAAATCCAAACACCACCAGATAAAAACATATAAAACTCAAACAATATGCATGAAGTATGCCCAATGCACATGTCTCATAAACCACATCTCAAAACCCATAAAAACAGATTATTTTCCACGCACGCCAAAAATCCCATTTGGCCCAAAAACATATCCTTTCCAAATATCACGCCAAAAGTCACATTTGGCCCATATCCATCTCAACCCATTATCCAATTAATCCGTATGCACCATGACCTGCCCTAGGGGTCATCCGCACACCCTGGCTCTAGTGCCACATCGCAGGTTACGACCACGCATGTGACACCTAACGAGCGATGCCTAGTTCTGTGCCCCGCGCGTTTGTAGCCAAGCATCCTCTAGCCCTCACTAGCAAAGGGCCACGGAGTCGGTGCGTAGAGCGATGCCCGGTTCCGCGCCCAGCACATTCGTAGCCAAGCATCCCCTAGCCCCCGCTCCCGTCGTCGCCCAGCAACAACTCAGGGGACGTCACTCAGTTTATTCCACTCCCGAGTAACCAGAGGAGCTCCACCGAGATAATACCCCATCCCGACTTGGGGTCGTGATACACACGCACCCGAAAATCCACTTACGCCAATAAAACAGGCTTTTCTCAATTAAATAAAAATGCATGTGCATGCACCATGTAAATGCGATATCAATGTACAAAAATAAACAACCATCCATAAATCAATAAAACAAGCAACTCTGTCCTCCATCCATCCGACCCCCGAACTCCTCGGACTCAGTCCGGAATCAGCCAACCAACAGATAAATAACTATTGAATGAGCAAAATATATTTAAATCTGAAAGTAGGATTTGGAAAATACTTACAGCGCTATATGATATTTTTGGAAAACACGCGGCGTTGCAAACGGCGGAAGGAAAGCAACGTAACAGTGCAAATTCACTGTGGTCGTGGGTTGTAAAATACCCACTTTTGAACCGGGACAAACCAAGGCTCGGGATTGATAGGGAATGTCCTTGAGATATTTATGAAACTAAGGGAAATGAGTTTTGGCCGTGAGTGGTGGTGGAAATGGCGGTCGAAGGCCAAAAAGGGGATGAACGGAGTTAAGCTCGTGGGAGCTGCTCTGGCAATAGATCGAGGCCATAAATGGGTGGTTTAGGTCGGCAAGAGGTAGGGGAAGAAGCTGTGAAAAGATGGTGGCCGGAGGTGGTGCGACGGTGCCGAAAACGGTGAAAAATCGTATGGCTTGGAGGAGCTCATGGCGGCTAACGGTGGCTCGGATGGAGGTGAAACTTGGTGGGGATGTTCACCGGTGAGAGCGGAAGAAAACTGGGTGGGTGGTGTAGGCCACGCCGCCGGCAAGCGGCGGTTCTGGGCTGCGAAAGCAACCGGCGACAGGGGCAAAAACAGAGCAGGTGCAGCGACTTCCGGCAACTCTCGAAGGCTAACGGCTGGTCCGATGGCTCTGAAAATTGGTGGGGATGATCTCTGGTAGAAGGAGAAGAGAATGGTGGTGGCGGTGCATTAAACGGTGGCCAGACGGAGGAGAACTGGGGGTCAAAGGGGCGGCGACGGGAAGGAGAAAAGAGAGAAGTTCTGCACGGGGAGAGAGAAACCAGGAAGGAAAAGAGGAAGAAAAAAGGAAGAAAAGAAGAAAAGAAGAAAAAGAAAAAGGAAAAAGGGAAAAGAAAAGATGTAGGAAAGAAATGAGGTCCAATCCTCACTCCGGAAAGCAAAACAAAACCGCCGAAAACGAGATTAAAAACCCGTAAAACGACTAATATAAATTAAACACCACCTCAAATAAATTAAAAACCAATTAAAATACATTAATTTAAAATAAATAAACCAATATATTATTCAAATTAAAAACAACCCTTCAGTGAAAATACACGTAAAAACGGGGTATCACATCCTTCCCCCCTTAAAATAAATTTCATCCTCGAAATTTGTGAGATCAAACATCAGCGCCAAGCAGGATACAATATACAACTCAGATTATACTTGAGAAAATCATACCATCAACCATTTCCACACAAGTATGAATAAAGCTCTCTCCAAATATACTCCTATAAGCAATTCCATCACATTCGCACTAATCTCCCAGAGACGTATCACATCTAGAACTCTTAAAGCGGCCACGTAAATAGAAATCACCATATCCACAAGAACTTCAAAACCGCACCCAAGTAAATTCCAATAATTAGTATCTTTCCACAATAAACTGTATTAACCTCAATCAGCTCCTGTGTCATAACCTCCAAACCTTCATTATACACTATATCTTGGTAACCTAATAATCACTTCCAAAATAAACCATCAATCAACATAATTTGTACAACCAAATGATTAACTTCTTACTAAAACTTCAAGTCATCACTAATTTTCCAAAATCAGCACAAGATCTAAACACCTAATTATCTCCAAAATATCACGCTTCAGTGCGCACTCTGATAACTCGCCAAAATGCAAAAAGACTATATCCTCATAAATTAACACCCTTGAGTACAAGCTAACTCTAACACCTGGAAGCAAGAAAATCCTTTACCACACTTTGATAGAAAATAAAATCTCCCAAAATCATGAATCATCACTCCTATCCCTCAATTATCTCTAGCTACCTTAATCAAATCAAAATTCCTCAATGGCACCCATGATCCTCAACAAAAAAGACAATATCAATCAATTGCAACTTCCAAATTAAAAACAAGTAACATTATCTTAAAATATGCCAGTCTCATCTAAGATAAAGAACATAAGGCTTGAATCCATCCCGACCAACTAATAAAGCACCTATAACTCCTATCCAACAACTTGCACTATCAAGATCATCACCTAAATTCTGAATATCGTCTAAATTTAGAGATGACTAAATACACTACGAACCACGATTGAATTCACCATAACCTTAATGAACCCTTCTTGAAAACTCACTTACCTACTTCCATTCCCATAACCCTAGTAGTAGCACGACTATTTCCTTCAATTGCATACAAAATTAAATCTCAAGATAGGCCATGCTGTTCATATCTCCAATCCATCAAAACTATTGCACTACCCTCCTAACTCCTACTGATTATTACCTCACGTACCTGTTTAGGCTAATCACCGTTGATTCCCAAGCTTCCACTTTCAAGATTTTATTATCCACTACACATTGCGACCCAACAATCTCTCAAGTTAAATAAAAATGTCTATAATTCTCCCATTTGGACACTCAAACTCCAAAGGAAAGTATAGCCTCAAAATTTAAATTCCTATGTGACCTCAAGTCACAATTAATTCTTGAAGATAGTCTCAACAATTAATGCCAACCATCACTCCAATTGGTAACCCACTTCAACTGTACACTCCGATCAACTCATCAAGAACGCGAAGTTATGATCTATTGAATTTAATACTATCACATCTAATCCACTTCAGTACTCACCAAAGCCACTTCTCTCAAGCCAAAAAAGAGACTAGGATTTGTACTCTCCGAAATCCATACACCCTCACCACCACTATAAATGGATCTCATGTACCCTTAGCTAAGATCAATAATCATTCTAACGTATAAGTGATCCATTATTTCCATTTCCAACATCCGTACCTATATCCTCAAAATAAACGAAAATCATTTCCCAAAACCTGCATCATCTATTATCCTCAATTCGGTATGAATCAATCCTAAAACTTATCACTATAACCTCGAGCTATAACAATTATTGCCAACCTACATTCCATTGAGTAACACGCTTCGACTGAACACTCCAATCGATTCACCACTATCACGTGTCGATCTCATACGTCCTTAGCTGAAACCAATAGTCATTCCAACGTACAAGTAATCCATTACTACTATTTCCATCATCTGGACTTATATCCACAAATCAACATGAATCATTCCTATATCTGCTTAACTTATACCCTTAACATCAGCAAATAGTTATCGCTTAAAGCTTTGTACTGAAAATGACCTTAAACCTGCTAATAATCTGTTCCCAAAAGTCTCCGGAATATGAGGTCTCAACTTCAATCGAATTCAATACCAACAATTAAACTATTGTTTCCAAAACCTCGATGGATCTATTTCTTCCGAACCGATAAAAATTATTTCCTAAAATCTATTACTACAACCTCGAGTTAACAATAATCATTTTTCTGAACTAAGTCAATATCTACAATCCTAAAAGAAGTATATGAGCTAGATCATTACCTTCCATTCTCAAAGAAATCTACTCTAGAAAAATTTTCATATCGATAACTCAACTCTAATCAACCCCATTTTAATGGTTACAAACTAATCACTCACTAGAGTAGATCAAGCTACAGCACTAAGTCTGTAAAACTAAGAACTCAATTCTTATTATAAGTCAATCCTTCTACTCTGCAATTCTAAAACCTTAAATCAAATAAAAATCATCTTCCAGAACTTCTAAGATCAAACAACTTACATCCCATAATAGAAAAAAAAAACGACTCCCAAATCTTTCAAATTCTAAAACATTAATAGATAATAAATCATTTTCTGAAATCCTCAAGATTGATGACTCTAATCCAAAACATTCACCTTAAAAACTTGTAAATTTTAAAACCCCAATTGCCACCAAATTGCTCATCCGAATCAGCGAAATTAAAACTTGAAATTTAATTATTTCCCCCAAAGCTTGTCGAACCTAACACCTTAATTACCAAAATCTTATTTCCTAAAATCTATAAGGCCTCAAACCTTAGATAAAATTCTCTTAAACCAATCCTTAAAGTTCGTTGAACCTACGCTCTCCTATTCTATAGCCTCATTACATAAATTCTACAAAACCTAAGACCTCAATCATCTTAAGCGACTTAAATCTAACTCCCCTCCTTAGTTGCAACTTACATTCCTACTCCCAAGAGATCGCCTAACCCATGTTGTTCCCTTCTAGCCACAATATTATAAAAGTAACCCACCTCTATAAAATTCAACCCTACTACACTAAGTATTTATTCCTACCAACGACATTTTCGATAGTACCGTCCTCCTGCCATAGCATAATCCTCAACACCACTTTTTAACTCCGGACAAAACAAAACAAAACAATTTAAAACAAAATAAATAAAATAACATATATTGGAATAACTAAAACAAATAAAACAACATACTTTCAATTCAAATAACATCAAATCAAACCAAACCAAATCAAATGGAATTAAATAAAATAAATTCAAATCAAATAAAATCGAATCAAGTTAAAGAAAAACAATTCAAATTAAATAGATAAAATAATTTTAACTCAAGCTTTTAAAACTTTCTGGTACTCCACCTATGGGACATATGGTTTTACCCAGAGTCGAACGGCTCTGATACCACCTGTCACGCCCCCAAATCCCCACGCACTGATACGGAGAAATCGAGACGTCCGGATGATGACAACCCGGGTCACCACCCTAAGACGAGTGCCAAGTTTGTGTAAGAGCAACAAATGTGCAAAAGGAAACGCAGTGGATAACGAAAGTCATATAACTAAGTACTAGAATTTTTCTTAAAATAATACAAGCTGTTTAAAACATACATAAATAAAATATTACATAACACAAATATAGTTTTAAAAACAGCTACAAAGCACAACTTCAACTCAAAACTCCGGCGGAGCCGCATCCTCAGGCTCAGCCTCCTCCTCCTCCTCGAACCCTGCACCAAAATCTACGGAACCAAAAAAATGGCACCGCAGGTAAGTAAAATCCAAACACCACCAGATAAAAACATATAAAACTCAAACAATATGCATGAAGTATGCCCAATGCACATGTCTCATAAACCACATCTCAAAACCCATAAAAACAGATTATTTTCCATACACGCCAAAAATCCCATTTGGCCCAAAAACATATCCTTTCCAAATATCACGCCAAAAGTCACATTTGGCCCATATCCATCTCAACCCATTATCCAATTAATCTGTATGCACCATGACCTCCCCTAGGGGTCATCCGCACACCCTGGCTCCAATGCCACATCGCAGGTTACGACCACGCATGTGACACCTAACGAACGATGCCCAGTTCCGCGCCCCGCGCGTTCGTAGCCAAGCATCCTCTAGCCCTCGCCAGTGAAGGGCCACGGAGTCGGTGTGTAGAGCGATGCCCGACTCCGCTCCCGGCGCGTTCGTAGCCAAGCATCCCCTAGCCCCCGCTCCCATTGTCGCCCAGCAACAACTCAGGGGACGTCACTCAGTTTATTCTGCTCCCAAGTGACCAGAGGAGCTCCACCGAGATAATACCCCATCCCGACTTGGGGTCGTGATACACACGTACCCGAAAATCCACTTACGCCAATAAAATAGGCTTTTCTCAATTAAATAAAAATGCATGTGCATGCACCATGTAAATGCGATATCAATGCACAAAAATAAACAACCATCCATAAATCAATAAAACAAGCAACTTCGTCCTCAATCCATCCGACCCCCGAACTCCTCGGACTCAGTCCGGAATCAGCCAACCAACAGATAAATAACTATTGAATGAGCAAAATATATTTAAATCTGAAAGTAGGATTTGGAAAATACTTACAGCGCTATATGGTATTTTTAGAAAACACGGGGCGTTGCAAACGACGGAAGGAAAGCAACATAACAGTGCAAATTCACTGTGGCCGTGGGTTGTAAAATACCCAATTTTAAACCGGTACAAACCAAGGCTCAGGATTGATAGGAAATGGCCTTGAGATATTTATGAAGCTAAGGGAAATGAGTTTTGGCCGTGGGTGGTGGTGGAAATGGCAGTCGAAGGCCAAAAAGGGGCTGAACGGAGTTAAGCTCATGGGAGCTGCTCCGGCAACAGATCGAGGCCGAAAATGGGTGGTTTAGGTCGGCAAGAGGTAGGGGAAGAAGCTGTAAAAAGATGGTGGCCGGAGGTGGTGCGACGACGCCGAAAACGGTGAAAAACCGTATGGCTTGGAGGAGTTCGTGGCGGCTAACGGTGGCTCGGATGGAGGTGAAACTTGGTGGGGATGTTCACCGGTGAGAGGAAAGAAAACTGGGTGGGTGGTGTAGGCCACGCCGCCGGCGAGCGGCGGTTCTGGGCTGCGAAAGCAACCAGCGACAGGGTCAAAAACAGAGCAGGTGCAGTGACTTCCGGCGGCTCTCGAAGGCTAACGGATTGTTCGATGGTTCTGAAAATTGGTGGGGATGATCTCTGGTGGAAGGGGAAGAGAATGCTGGTGGTGGTGCACTAAACGGTGGCCGGATGGCGGAGAACTGGGCAGTCAAAGGGGCGGCGACGGGAAGGAGAAAAGAGAGAAGTGCTACGTGGGGAGAGAGAAACCGAGAAGGAAAAGAGGAAGAAAAAAGGAAGAAAAGAAGAAAAGAAGAAAAAGAAAAAGGAAAAAGAGAAAAGAAAAGATGTAGGAAAGAAATGAGGTTCAATCCTCACTCCGGAAAGCAAAACAAAACCGCCGAAAACGAGATTAAAAACCCGTAAAACGACTAATATAAATTAAACATCACCTCAAATAAATTAAAAATCAATTAAAATATATTAATTTAAAATAAATAAACCAATATATTATTCAAATTAAAAATAACCCTTCAGTGAAAATACACGTAAAAACGGGGTATCACAATCAGCACACCCTGGCTCTGTGCCACACCGCAAGTAACGACTACGCGTGTGACACCTAAACGAGTGATGCCCAGACTCGCGCTCAGCGCGTACCTAGCTAGGCCATCCTCTAATCCCCGCCACTCTAAGGACCACGGAGTCGATACGACAGCATTACCGTATCGTGCGATCCGGTCATCGCCCTGCGACAACCCAGGGGACGTCACTCAGTATTATCCACTCCCGAGTGATCAGAGAAGCTCTACCGAGATAATAACTCATCCCAGCTTGGGCTCGTGAGACACACGCACCCGATATCCATTTACGCCAACAAAACACGATTTTTTCAATTAAAATAAAATGCACATGTATACAATATATAACGCCCGCCTCATGGCACAAATAATCAAGCAATCACAAACAACAAAAACCAAGCACTCCGTCCTCAATCCATCCAACCTCCGAACTCCTCGAACTCAGTCTAGAATCAACCAACCAACAGATAAATATTTATTGTAAGAGAAAAATACATTTAAATCTAAAAGTAGAGTTTGGAAAATACTTACAGCCCTATAAGATAATTTTTGAAGGATCGGCGAGCAGCAAACGGCGAAGAGAAAGCAACATAACAGTGTAAAAACACTGTGGCCGTGGGTTGTAAGATACCCACATTTTGAACGGGGACAAACCAAAACTCGGGATTGATAGGGAATGGCTTAGGGATATTTATAAAGCTAGTGGAAGTGAGGGTCGGCCGTGGGTGGCGGCGAAAACGGCGGTAGGAGGCCAAAATACCCAAATTGGAGAGTTAGCTCGTGGGGACTGTTCCGGCGACGGATTAAGGTCGGAAATGGGTGGTTTATGACGGCAAGGAGTCGGTGATGAAGTAAAAGCCGCTCGGCTTGGAGGAGGTATTCGGACTAAACGGCGGCTCCGTTGGATGTGGAAATTTGTGGGGTGGTTCACCAAAGTGAGGGGAAGAGATTGGTGGTGGTGGTGTGGCTCATGGCGCCGGCGAGCGGCGGTACTGGGCAGCTGGGAGTTTCGGCGTGAAGTAGAGGGGAGAGAGAGAGAGAGAGAGAGAGAGAGAGAGAGAGAGAGAAATCGCACCGGGGGGGTCGACGCACGGGGAAGAAGGAAGGAAAAAAAAAACAAAAAAGAAAGAAAAAGAGAAGAAAGAGAAAGGAACAAGAGAAAAGAAAAGATGGGAAAAAGAAATGAGGTTCAATCCTCACCTCTGGGGTTCAACAACTAATCCAACGAAAATAACTTTAAAAGAAATAAAATCAAGAAAATATCTTAAACATAATGTAAAGCTAAAATATAATAAATAACTAGTAAAAACTAACTATTTAATTTTAAATCCAAAAACAAGCTAAAATAAATTAAACAGCAATTTAAACTCAAATAACAAATAAAATCCAATTAAAATCCGATAATCTAAAATAAAAGAACTATTATTTTAATTAAATTAAAATATTCCTTCAGTGAAAATACATGTAAAAGCGGGTCATCACAATTTTGGAAAGAGATTTATCTCCAAACAATTTTGGATTTAAAGATAATACATTCGTTTAAAGAAAAATGATTTACAACCCTTTTTCACAACACTTTATATAATTATAATTTAAATAAGAGGTATTTTTATAAAAGAACTGTAAAAAGTAATATCACTTTACAAAAATATCATTATCTTAAAATATTGTTTTATGAGATATCTTATGAAATGTAATGTGTGTATCATTATCCTTCATCTAATATCTTCAAAATAACTAAGATTGTGTTTGGTTGTTAAACCAAACTTAACTCACCTTTAACTCATCTCAAATTAATTATTGATAAAATTCACTCATTTTTTAATTTCTCATAAAAAAATTAAATTCATTTCAACTTTGAAAAAAAAAAAAGTTAAATCTAACTATCTCAATAAAATCTACAAAATATTATTATTTATAATCCAACTCATGAAAAAGAAATAATAATAAGAACTAAATAAAAGCTTGTCAACAATTGAAGCCATCACCTATGATCGTAGTATACACACTCGTCTCAGCAGCACGACTATATTGTTTCCCTCTTCCACAGTAGCATAAATCAAAAGATTTCAAACTTTCTTCTGTGTCGTGTATCAACCAAAAGGCTTAAATTCTCTCTGTTATTTCGACGACAAACTGAAGTCCCAACACCTCTTTATAGATGCATAAACTTGGCTTTGCGATTTTTCTTCAATCTTGCACATCATGGCTTGAACTATTGATGAGAAAGAGAGAATTCCACGAACCTATTTTATAGGCTAGATAACATAAATTCTACAGGTCTAAGCAATAGGCTTTCTTTTTTAGTTGAAAAACAATATATTCTTTCAAAGATTTTCTTCTTCTCGTGGATAGGGGTGTAACCGGTCTGATTTGATCCGGTTTTGATCAAAATTTAAGACTGAACCTGTATATACCAATTTTATATTTTTCAAAACTAATTACGCACCGGTTACCCTCCTAAATCGGTACTCCAGTTTTACCGATTTCCGGTCCGGTTCGGTCCGGTTTTACCAGTTTTAATATATTATATTATATAATACTATAGTGATAATATATTGTAGTATATTATAATATATATTATAATTTTATTATAGACTATATGATACATTATAACATATAATATAATGATATATTATATTATATTATATTATATTATATTATATAGTGATATAGTATAAGTATAACTATTAATATGCATTATATAATATTAATATAACTATTAATACAATAAGCAAAATGATATAAGATTTTAAAATTTAATATTATATTAATTAGTAATTTATCATATAATACAAAATTATTTTATATATAGTTATATATTATATATAAATATTATATACAATATAAGAAATTAAAATATATATATATATATATTGGTCCGGTCCGGTCTGGTTTTATAAAAAGAAAAATTAGAACCGGACTGATTTTGACCGGTTTTAAGAAAACTAAAACCGATACCGGACCGAACCAACCTCGGGACCGGACCAATGCTGGCATTGGTCCGGTCCGGTCCAGTTTACTGGTTTATCGGTATTTTTTTACACCCCTACTTGTGGATTATGTTAAACAGTTAAACTCAGTCAATAGATAGATTTTAGATAAAGTTTTGATTTCGGTAATTTCTATTAGTTAAAAATATAATATAAATAATTATTTATTAATTTAAATTTTTTAGACAATTAATAATTTTATATGATATTAAATTATAAGTCTTAAATTTAAATGACTTTATATACTACTTTATTTAATTAAATAAGAAGTTTGCCTACAAGTTAAAAAAAATACTAAAAATATAATATAAATAATTAAATCTACTTATTCTCATCAACTTAATCATTAATGGTGGAAGCATTTTTTCATATTAATTAATTAAGGTTGTTTTCACATTAATTGATTAAGGTTGTGTTTATTTGGATGGAGACTAAAAATAAGAACGTAATTGCATCCGAAAATACGCTCTACGTAAATGACTGCTTATTCCGATGTTTGACTCATAAAAGGATAGTGCTAGCGGATTATTGTTGGGTTAGTGTATTTTAAATTTTTTAATACATTTAATTATTAAAAACATAAATACACAACTCTATTTGTAATAAGAATAGAGGCTTCTAATCTCTTCAGTCAGGTCCTTCTTCTCGTGTATAATCAGTAGAGAGTAAACGACTTGTAG
This sequence comes from Carya illinoinensis, assembly GCF_018687715.1. Taxonomy (NCBI): domain Eukaryota; kingdom Viridiplantae; phylum Streptophyta; class Magnoliopsida; order Fagales; family Juglandaceae; genus Carya; species Carya illinoinensis. Next base: position 15,215,153 of record NC_056767.1, on the reverse strand, counting down.
TAGATGGACCTTGTGAATAACGACCTGTAGCACTGGTATGCTGCAATACCCCCCCACCCCCAAAAAAAAAAGATGGAGAATAGAAGTTTACTATTCCCATCTTGAGCAAATGAGAGTGAAGAATTGAAGAAGCCAGAGCTTTAGTTAGAAAATCTGCAAGTTGCAGATGTGTAGAAACATGAGAAGTAGAAATTGAACCATCAAGGATTTTGTCTCAAATTGAATGGCAATTTATCTCTATGTGCTTGGTTTTCTCATGGAAAACAGGAAAACGGGATTGACAGCGATGTGAAGCGTTGTTTGGTTATCACAGAAAAGTTGTACAGCTTGAGGGTGATCAACTTGAAGATCAGTAAGAAGAAACCTAAGCCAAGTGAGCTCGGAACATGTTGCTGCCATAGCTCTATATTCAGCTTCAACTGAAGAGCGTGAAACCACAGTCTGCTTTTTAGACTTCCAAGAAATGAGAGAGTTGCCTAATAGGATACAATATCCAGTAATTAAGCGACGAGTATCAGGGCAAGAGGCCCAATCTGAGTCACAATAAGCTGAAAGTTGCAAAGAAGAGGCAACAGAGAATAGAATACCTTGAGCTGGAGCTGTCTTAATGTACTTGAGCACCTTGTGAGCAGCAGCCAAGTGAGCTGAGGTAGGAGTGGCCATAAATTGGCTCAATGTATGGACAACATAACTTATATATAGGCGAGTAATAGTGAGATATAGGAATCTCCCTACTAATCGACGATAAATGGAAGGATCCTTCAATGTAGAACCAGCTACATTGCTTAGTTTTAAGTTCTGGTCCATTGGCACTTTGACAGGTTTGGAACCTAAAGTACTAGAATCAGCAAGGATGTCTAGAGCATATTTGCGTTGACAAATATGAATTCCTTGAGAGCAACGGGCAACTTCAATACCAAGAAAGTAGCAAAGAGGACCAAGGTCTTTAATTTTGAAGTGATAATTCAAGAAGACTTTGAGAGCAGCTATAGAATCATGGGAGCCACTGGCCACAAGTATGTCATCGACATAGACTAAAAGAGCTGTAAAAGAATCATTAGTTGTCTTGACAAAAAGACTATAATCTGCCTTGGACTGAGAAAAACCAAAATCCAATAAATGGGAGGTGAGTTTAGGATACCATTGTCTAGAGGTTTGCTTCAAGTCATAAAAACTCTTCAACAATTTGCAAACTTGATTAGGACCTCCTTTGGAGTAGCCAGGTCGTTTATTCATATAGATTTCCTCTTCTAAGTCACCATGAAGGAAGGCATTATTGACATCAAATTGATGCAAATGCCAACCTCGAACTGCAGCAATGGATAAGAGGCATCTTCCTGTCACCATTTTTGCTACTGGTGAGAAAGTGCCAGTGTAATCAATGCCTTCTTGTTGAGTGTATCCATTTGCAACCAAATTTGCCTTTAATCTTTCCACACTGCCATCTGAGTTGTGATTCACCTTATACACATATTTACAATCAATAGGTACTTTTCCATGAGGTAAATCTATGAGGACCCAAGTATTGTTTTGTTCTAAGGCATGTAATTCAGCATCCTTGGTTGTGCACCAACCAGGATTTTTCACTACTTAATTGTAGCAAGTAAGCTCAAAAACAGTAGAAATAGATGAAGGAAAGGCTTGAAAAGAGGGGAAATTTTATCATAATTCAAGTAATCTTGCAATGGAAAAGAACAAGTGGAGGAAATAGGAGATACCTGAACCTTGGACTGAGAAATGGGAGTCAAAACAGCCTGCTGGCAATGAAAGTCTTTAAGGTAGTGAGGGGCTGTTTGAGTTTTGGTTGACCTGCGAAGTATAGGTTCATTGGAAGAAGATGGAGGTGCAGGAGGTGAAGAAATTATACTGTCAGAAGGTGGTGCATCAGGTATAGTGGCGGAAGGTGATGGAGTGTTATTAGAAGGACAAGAATTAGAAGGAGATGAAGAAGGTGTAGGAGGAGAATAATCAAGGAAATTAGGTAGGGGAGAAGTAAAAATAGGAGAGGGAGTAGCTTCTGTATGATGTGGGTTGAGATTAGTAGATTGAGGAGAAAGGAAAGGAAAGGTTTGTTCATGGAAAATAACATTTCTAGAAACAAAGGTGGTATGTGTTTCAAGATCCAAGAGCTTGTAGCCCTTAACTCCAAATGGGTAACCCAGCAAAATACACTACTTGGCTCTTGGATCAAATTTCTTGCGAACATGAGAGAATTTTGTTGCAAAACAAAGGCATCCAAAGATTCTAAGGTGAGTGTATGTGAGTTTGATGGAAAAAAAAACTTCATAGGGTGATTTATTGTTAAGTAAAGGAGTAGAGGTTTGATTAATGAGATAGACTGCTGTGAGGATGCAATCATTCCAACAATGTAAAGGCAAACCAAATTGGAATCATAGGGCTCTAGCTACATTTAGGATGTGTTGGTGTTTTCTCTCAACTATTCCATTTTTTTGAAGGGTTTCCACACAAGACCTTTGATGAATGACGCCCTTTTAGTCAAAAAATTTTGTCATTTGCAATTCAACTCCATTGTCACTTCGAAGCACTTTAATTTTAGTGTCAAATTGTGTTTCTATCATATTATAGAAGGACTCAAGGCATTTTCTTATTTCAGACTTGGTATGGAGCAAATAAACCCAAGTGGTGCATGAGAAATCATCAACAATGGTTAATAAAAACCTACTTCCATCATAGGTAGGTACAGAACATGGCCCCCAAAGGTCACAATGGATCATATCAAATATAGAATGAGTATTGTGATAACTGATAGGTAAAGAAAGTTTGTGTTGCTTAGCCATAGGACAAACATAACAAGGAGTAACTTTACTTGAACTGTAAGTGCTTTTTACATCATGATCATCAATTAAATCAAGCCTAGAATTAGAAATGTGACCAAGGCGACAATGCCAAAGGTCAGAAGAGTTGCTATTGTTCATGACAAAAGTAGATATGGATGAGAAAGTAGCTGATATAGATGATAAAGCTGCTGCAAGGACAGTTGGAGGAACAATTTTTGGCAAAGATGATAGAGGCTGCCTTTGACTTCACCCATCCCAATCATGGTCCAAGTGGAAAGTTCCTAAATGAAGCAATGATTAGACAAGAAAAATAAACAAGAAGTGAGTGATTATGTAAGCCTTTTAACAGAAATCAAATTAAATGAGAACGATGGTACACACAAGGCATTCTTAAGAAGAATATTCTTGGTGACATGAACATCACCTAAGTGAGTGACAAGAATGGAAGTATCATTAGGCAATTTGACTGAATAAGAAACCTCTGTAATAATAGAGGAAAAAAAAAGAAGTGCACAGATCATGTGATCTGTGGCACCTGAATCTATTATCCAAGGAATTTTAGAAGAATGTAGAGGTTTGTAATAAAAAATAGAGAGGCGGAGATGTATACCAGAAATCTTTTAAGCTTTAGGTTCAGTTGAAATAGGTCGATGAACAACCTATGCATGATTTGCAAAAGACAAGCAGTTGAGAATTCCTTATGCTGAAGCAGGTTCATGAGCTGCTAATATTGCTCCTTAGTGAAACTTACTTTATCCTCACAAAATTCCTCCAAATTAGTATCAATTGATAAGCTGGTTTGGTTAATAGATGATCCAAAATTTTTTCCCTTATATAACTTGTGCCCTGGAGGCTAACCATGCAACTTATAACATTTGTCAATCAAATGACCAGTTTCATTGCAGTGGGTGCAAATGGGAGCTTGTGCATTTTCTATCTTGAAACAATTGTCAAGAGTATGACCCTGTATACGACAATGAGTACAATATGGTCTATCTTTCTTCCCATTCATAGAAGTTTTTATATTGGGTTTGAAAAAGGAATAAGAAGTGTTGGTGATCAAGGCCATGGTGTTAGGGTTTGGAGAGGTTGAAATAATTTGGTGATGCTGGTCTTGCTATTGAATAAGGGAAAAAACTTTGTTGATAGGGGAAATAGGGTCAAGAAGCATGATCTGAACCCTAGCATTGGTATACCTATCATTTAGTCCCATAAGAAATTGAATGACAGTGTCTCTTTGATATCTTTCATTTAGAACAGTCAATTTTCCACATGCACAAGCAGGTATAGGATCATAAATAGCAAGTTCACCCCATAGAATTTTAAGTTTACCGTAGTAAACACTCACTGGATCATTTTCTTGTCTCAGATTGGTTAGATTCCTTTCAGTTGAAAGATGCGAGGCCATTCTGCTAGGTGAAGCTGCCCCTGAGTTCATTCCATACATCCTGTGCATCATTAACAAAGCCAATACTTGACTTCACAGCAGTACTGATAGAGTTCTAGATCCAGCATACGATCATATCATTGCACCTCTCCCAAGCATCAAATAGAGGGTTTGTAGGGCCAGTAGGTTTGCCAATACTCCCATTAATGAAGCCAAGATTGTTTCTTGCTCTAAAAGCGCAACGCATAGCTCGTGACAATGTTGCATAATTGTCGGTGGTGAGAAGATCAATAACAAGGGTTACAGTGGTATTATCTCCATGATCAACACGGTAAGGATTGTTTGGGTTAGAGAAATTGAGGAAGGGGGAAGTGGGATTTGTATCTTGAGTAACCTTATGCTCAGTGTTGATCGATTGTTCTTCCATAGCGAAGAAAAATACGAAATCAGATGATCAACCTATGCTCTGTGATACCATGTAAGAAAAAAGAGGAGAAAACAATATTCGAAGAAATGAGAGGAAAATGCTTTGTTGCTTCATTTGATTGATAGTGGAAGAATATATATACACGCTAGTTACACAACTAACAGCTAAAAGAATAGAGGAATTACTATACAGCTCATCATAACATAAATGGTAAAAAATGCATAACAGAAAAAGAATAGGAATAGAGGCTTCTAATCTCTTCAGTCAGGTCATTCTTCTCGTATATAATCAATCGAGGGTAAACAACTTGTAGTAGATAGACCTAGTGAATAATGACCTGTAGCGCTGGTATGCTGCAATACTATTAATAATTATTTTTTTAATTATTAATTAAAAAAATTAAAATACTTGAATTATATCTTTAAGTGACTTCACTAATATTTTGATATTAAGAATTTTATATATTCTTTATATATTTTAATAATATAATTGATTACATTATTTTTTTAATATAAATTAATTATTTTAAATAATTACATTAATAAAATATATAAAATAATTATATATAACATAACTCTATAGCCTATATGCAATGAGACCTTAGAAGTGGCTTTAAAGATTTCTCTGGAAGAGTAGCTTCATTTTGACCCCAAGGGCCCAAACACTTAATTTTCTGTGGGCCAGAGCTAACATTTTCCTTTTATCTCTGCGCCTACCATAGGCATTAAATAGTTGCCACGATGACAATTGCAATTTTTTTTTTTTTTAAATAAAAGTAGGGCCTTAAAAGAGGAATTAAAGCCTCAAGTTTTAATTTAAAAGTTAAATTTTTTTACATATAATATAAGTAAAATTATGTATTAATTTATAAATTAATATTAATTTATTTATATTTAAAATTTAAATTAATATTATTTTTAATAAAATTTATTTTTTGACCAATCACATTATATTAAATATATATTAATACGTAATTGTGCTTACTAAGGCTGTTCATCCGGATTCCGACCCGGAAACCCGGATATACCCAAATCGGAATCCGAATTTGAAACCCGGACCGGATTAACCCGAATCAGATCTAGGCTGGAACCCGGATGAACACGGGTTTTGTAAAATCCAAATTCCAGGTTCTGGATTGAACCCGGATTCGATAGATTCTTCTCACCTGCACTCTCCCACCAAACAACAAAACAGATAAATAAAGTTTTTTCGAGAAAGTAAAAAATTTAGAATATCAAAACACTACATCTAAAGCTGAGAGATTGATCCTATGGAGATAAACTGCTAGGTAAAATCAGAAAATGCTTACACTTCTCGCACACCATTGCTATCCTCTCTCAATTTCTCCCTTCTCTGTAAGTAGAAAAATCGAAGCCCTAATCAGAAACCGTTCCAGATTGGGCCTCTACTTCATACGAGTGTGTTGTTATATTTATAGAACAAAGTACGAAGACCCAAAATGAGAGAACAAAACAAGACAAACCCGTGGATGAAAACAACGGCACGAGGATGAAAACAAGGCTTTGATCGATAGAGGAGGCTAGGGTTTCGGCGTGAGAGAGAGAGAGAGAGAGAGAGAGAGATGACAAAGGCGACGACGACGCAGACAGAGCCACAAAATAAAGACAACGGCACGAGGAGGAAGGGGCGCGAGGATGAAGGCGGCGGGTGAGACACGAGGGGGGAGAAGGGCCGCGTGAGACAAGGCGGCGACGGCTAGGGTTATGAAGCTTCTTTCGCTTGAGAGAGAGAGAGAGAGAGAGAGAGAGAGAGAGAGAGAGAGAGAGAGAGAGAGAGAGAGAGAAGGGGGGGTCGGGACGTCAACTGGGTGGGATATTTTGGTTTTATACAAACCCGGTTGTACCGGGTATTGAAAACGGAACCCGGGTTTCATACCCGGGTCTGGACCGGCTGTTCCAGTTATTATAATTGCGGGTTTTGGCCCGAATTTGATCCAGTCAGAAACTCGTAACCGGGTTCCGGACCGGGCCGGATTTTATGAACACCCCTAGACTGCTTACAACTAAATTTTTCCTTAAAAATTATTTTCATCATGTAGAGAAGTGATTTTAATTGAATTTTAATTTTTTTAAAAGAAATACTTAATATATATATACGGAAGTGAAATATCTATTTTATAGTAGATGCCAAACCTGATGCTTCACTAAAAATCGATTCTTTTTCATTTTTAATTAGTAGTTAAAAAAGTTTTTTTTAATGAATTTATAATTTTTTTATCACTTTAAAGATATTTTTAAAAAATTAACATATTAAAAAAACTTTTTTAACCGTTCAGTGACATTCTCAGTCACTAGTGAGTGTAGCATCGCCCTTCTTTTTAGGATTTTTCATTCGGGTTCATGACCAACCCGGGTATACCTAGCCTAGAAAATGGGTTTCAAATTCCGGCTAGGTTAGCCCAAGTATTACCCAAGTTGGACTCCAGATGAATTTGGGTTGTTGAAATCCAAAAATTCAACTTCTGGGATATTCCTGGCTTTTTCTTTTTTAACAAAAGCTTATATGTTATCTTTTTTTAAAGAAAAAATAGTATTGAAAAGTAATTTTTTTAATTTGAAAGCCTATATTTTATAAAACTAAAAATATATCAAAATGTAAAACTAAATTTATGTCAAAAATAGCTTAAGCTACAAGCATATAGACAAATAATTAACTTTTTAACTAAATACATTTTAAAAAAATATTCAATATTCATCATGTAAAATGCATGCGACAAATGTGATAATCTATTACATATTATATTGTTTGAACTAATTTACTAAGAATATTACAAAACAAATACATTACTATAATCAAACTCCAATACACAACAAATTGTATAAAAAAAAAAAAAAAAAAAAAAAATCCCTCAGGATATTTCTTCCTAATTCTTGCAGCTTCAGCACACCTCTTCTCTGTAGATAAAGGAACCATGAATTAATGAAATTGATATCATAGGTATAGAAATTAAAAATAGTTGGTTAAATAGTTTAATAAACACATATGAGATATAATAATTATTTTACACCCAAAATTTTAATCCATACCCAAGTGTCTTAGCCATTCTCCGCCAATTTTCTGAATAACAAGAATAAAGAAATTAAAGGTGGGAAAACTCTTGGCTAACAAAAATCAACAAAATAAAATTCAGAGAAAACCAGTAGAAATTTCCATGACAAAAAGAAAGAAAGCAATAAAAGCTTCAATCACATATTTTTATAGCATTTTGCAACAATCACTAGAGGTGTAAAAAAAATCAGTAACTAGTAAATCGGATCAGACCAAACCAAACCAATTGATTTGGTCATGTATAGAGTTTGGTTCGGCCCGATTTCGGTTTTATCTTTTTTAAAATCGTGCAAAATCAATCCGATTCCTATTTTGCTTTTTTAAAACTAGATTGGACCAAAAAAAAAAATTAAAATTAGACTAGACCGAATCGGTTCATATATATTTTAATTTTTTATATTGTATATAATTTTTATATATAATATATAATTATATATAAAATAGTTTTGTATTATGTGATAAATTACTAATTAATATAATATTAAATTTTAAAATCTTATATTACTATAATTTATTATATTAATAGTTATACTAATACAATATCACTATATATTCTAATATATTCTAATATATTACTATATTATATATTATATAATAGTATTATAAACTATAATAATATATTATAATATATAATATAGTATATTAAAATTAAAAAATCGAATCGAACTAAACCGGAATCAATTTAAGAAGTAACCGATACAGAATCAATTCTTTAAAATACAAAACCAATTCATAATAATTTGATTCTAAATTTTATCTAAAATCAAACCAAACCAAATCAATTACACACTCACAATCACTTTAAATAACAAAGCACCTCTTTAAAGCTTTTTAAGGCTTTCCATCCACAACTAATATAAAGTTGTCAATTAAGTTGTTTTGCTTCCGATCCGAACTGAAGCTTCCTTGCACATAAACCCATGGTCTATTTTCATCCTTGATCTTTGTGTGTGTACTGGAGCTGACATATAGGTAATTTAAATAACTTGTCAGGTGCTAAAAGAAAGAAAAAGAAAAAAAATATTTGTCAGGTGCGACGACATAAAAAAGTTTTGAGAAAAGCTAGTACGCCGTAGTTGATCGTTCCATTTCACCGTTTAGTAAAATTTTTTTAATTTAATAATTAAAAAATTAATTTTTAATATATTAATATATTTTTTATTTTTTAAAAATAATGTTAAAAATATTTTTAAAAAATTTAGATTAGCGGTTACTTGCAGCAGCAGTCAGCTTTACCGCTGCAACCCGACCCAAAGTCTTTATAGTTCAGTGAACTATAAGTGGTTGGACCTTTGAAATGATGGCTCAGCATTATGCTCCACTTTCGGTATATTCTGTAATAATCAACAAGAGACATGTCCAGTCCCTTTCAAGGAGGAATGGCAGATCAACTACAATTAAATCAGACCCAAAGAAAATTAATAATACTAGGACTTTTGTCCAAGCACATTCGAAGAAAAGGAGATGACTGTAGTACTATTTATATACACAAAAAAAATTATATATATATATATATATATACTTGATGTAGTCGGGCTGCATAACAACGGGGTAGTCGTTGGCCCCGTGAAATGAAACGATTCATTTTGATTTAATGATAAAATGATGCATTTCACATTTGCCCTCCATTTCTTCGTCTTCCTCAATGAAATCGAGTCACTTCTTCACACAAACTCTTCAGCTACCAAGTCTCCCTCATTTGATCTTTCCCAGGAAATCAAAGACCCACACGAAATTGAAGACCCAAGATAGAGTTCTCTAGTTTTCAACATCTAGAAACAGCTCTAATTCGAAGACCCACACAAAATCGAAGACCCACAAAATATAATTCTCTTCTCTTACCAATGTGAGTGAGTGATGAGGCAAAAAGGAATATTGTGGAGATAAAATCATTTCTTTATTTATTTTATTTTTTTAATTTCTTTTATTATGATTTCATTTCTTCCGTACAATTACATTCTTCCGGTAAGTCTCCTAAAATGGCAGTAAGAGGGAGATGGAGATAAAGCAAAGTGCTGAGCAGCGTGTGGTAAATAGAGAGGAGAAAAGAAAGAACAAGTATAGGAAGCCATAGGCAAAAATGAGAAATTGAAGAGGAGAAAATGTTATGCGCTCGAGTCAAGTGAATCAGATTTCTATGAGAAAGAAAATGTCAAAATAAAAGAACCAAGGCATGCATAGAAGAATCAACTTTCTTTAATTTCTTCAATTTCATTCCAACTTTCTTCCCATGAAAGAATCAACTTCAGAGAGTGATGAATGTGATGAACCAAGTCATGCCGTCCTTGGAGCGGAGAAACCTACCAGCACTCCCAAAGACCTTAGGCGGCAGCGATCCAAAAAACGATGGGTGAAGAGGAAGTCAAGGGAGGACCAGTGGTTCCAGAGTCGGTATTGAAGAAGCACAAAAGGAATGAAGAATGGGCCCTGACAAAGAAGCAGGAGCTCAAAGCTGCGAAGAAAAAAAGAGTTGAAAGTCGTAAGCTGATTTATTGCGAAGGGGTATGATGAGCAGCAAAAAGAGCTTATTCGATTGAAGCGCGAGGCAAAACTTAAGGGAGGGTTTTATGTTGACCCACAAGCTAAGCTCTTAGAGTTCATTATCAGGATCTGTGGTATCAATGCGATTCACTCAAAGACTAAGAAGATTTTGCAACTTCTGCGTTTGAGACAGATATTCAATGGTGTCTTTCTAAAAGTAAACAAAGCAACGGTGAATATGATGCACAGAGTTGTTGAGCCTTATGTGACCTACGGGTATCCGAATTTGAAGAGTGTCAAAGAATTGATTTACAAAAGGGGATATGGAAAACTCAACAAGCAGAGAATTGCTTTGACTAATAATTCCATAGTTGAACAGGCTTTGGGTAAGCAAGGAATCATTTGCACGGGAGATCTTATCCATGATATTATGACTGTTGGACCCCACTTCAAGGAGGCAAACAATTTCTTATGGCCATTCAAGCTTAAGGCACCTGGGTGGTTTGAAGAAGAAGAGAAATCACTGTGTTGAAGGAGGTGAGGCCGGAAACCGTGAAGATTACATCAATGAGCTCATCTGGAGGATGAATTAGGTCCACGCAGCAGGATATTATCCTCTCAAAATTTTGAGGTTCTACCTACTTATAAAAAAAATTGAGTTTCTTGCTGCCATTTGTTCAACGAATTTATCAGACTTAAGGCACATTACATTTTGTTAGTTTTGACATGCATGGGTTTCGGGTTTAGTTTCTATTGATAATTTACATTGGTTTCCTCTAAACAAATAAAATAAAATAAAAGAGGAAGTCATGCCGTCCTTTCTTCCTTCTCATTTTCAGTCCTTCCTTCCAATCTAATGATCTTCTCAGTTTTTTTTTTTTTTTCATTCCTTAAACCAAACAGACCCTTAAGATTTATATGACCTTCCCATAAGTGATTGAAGACCTACCTGAAAGACGAAACCCACTTTTCCTATTTGCTTCTTCTTAGTTTTCTTCAAGATTTGGTTCCATTATTCAAGAGGAGAACGACTCGTTCTTGAAGCTCATTTGCCATTACAAGGACTCGAACATTACTTCCAGTCCAAAGAGGAAAACGGGTTTTGATGTGCTCATTCCATGAAGATTGGAAAGAAAGAGAAGGAATTCGGGGAGACGAAGACGAAGTAGAAATCAACTTGTTTCAGACGAAGCACACGAAGGAGCCCCTACATTTCCTTTCCTCTTTCAGTTCCTCTGTTTTCTTTCAAACTTTTGTCGTTTTTCATTTTTTTTAATTTAACTGACGTGGCTTGCAAGCTTACCCCGCGTTTGCACAGCCCGACTAACTGTAGCAGAATTGAAAAAATCTGTGTTTGAATGATTTCAACAACAACATTGCATGCTCATTATGGTGTGTTAGACTTTCTAAGCCAAAGCTAGCATTGTATGCAAAAATCAATTTCAAAAGAACTGGGTGATTATGCAAGAAGAAAGCACTTACTCTAGATTTACTAGATCGTAGCCCTGGAAGGATTAATTCACATACCTACAGCATATAGGTCATAGTCTCAAATCCTACCATGACAAAATAGAAGAATTAATAATTACAAGTTTACAACTAGAAGGGATACTCACATGAACCTCGGTTGAAGATGAAATTAGATGATCATTTAAAAAAATATTAAAAATTGAGTTAGATGGAAAATAAACTAAAGGGTCATGAAACCAAACAAACAAGAACTAATTTGCTAAGAACATTCAAGCTACCTCTATAGGGGTATCAAATCATGTTTACGGGTCGTATCCCGGCCATGTCGTGTCAAAACACGTATATTATATTATATAGGTCAACTTTAACCCAACATGTTAAGCTTATCGTATCAAAATCTCAAATTTTGACACAACCCATTAACATAATGGATCGTGTTGTGTCAACCTGTTTTGACTCATTGGTAAATATAACGAAATAGGTTAACACGACACAATACGACCTATTTTAAACTATTTATGTAAATGGGTTGAATAGGCCCAAAATTAACCAATTTGACTTGATTGAATTTAACATAATTTTATATAATGTTAAAATCACAATATCTATTAAAATTATAAAACAAACTATAAATCCAAAATTACAATCCAAACAATAAAAATATCGAAATTGAAATTCTAACAATTTTACTTTTAGGTATAAGGGTATAATTGTAATTTTAACTTTTTTAATGTGTCAAAACGGGTTGACTCGTTATCAACCCGTTAAGCAATCGTGTCTTAGTAGGTCAACCCATTTTGACCCGAACCTCTTAAGGCTAAACCCTAACCCATAATTATCATGTCATGTTCGTGTTGGGTTAATGAGTCGTGTAACATATTGCCACCCTCTATACCTCTACCCTCAAATGACTATAAAAATTGACAATTGACATTGCTCTTAATAACTCCGATAATAGCACAGAGAAAGGCACCATGATAAACTACATTAGGAAATGGTGCAGTCCAATAATATGATCTCTCATAATCTTAACAAAGGTTTGAGGAAGTTTCTCATTCAACGCTAGGAGTAACCACTGGCTAGGGTCACCCCTTTCAAGCAAAGTTATCTTCACTCAATTGAGCCACCCCTTAGTGGAGAGACCGCAAAAGTTACAATGCAAAAACTAATCTTTCACATCTAAATTCAGAATAGACCCAACCCCATAAAATTAACAAGAAATGTAGAAGCACTCTCAAAACTCATGAAAAGCTTCAAATGTAGCAGGCCTAAGATCACTCACTTATTGACGATGCAATTTCTAAAAGACTTCCACAAGTCAGACTTACAAGGACACTAGAATCATTGGACCCGATATAAAGGAGTCATGTCAGAAGTCATGTCAGAAAAATAAAATTATAGAAACAACTTATGAGGTATCAAACTAATCCAATTGATAAAAAAAAACACTTCAAAGTTAGGAGGAATAGTAAAATCATAGAAAGGGACAATCAAGATCCCTCACAAGTCTCTCTTGTTGAAATTCAAGAGAAGAGAATTGGAAAAAAAATGAATTTCACCATTAACAGATCCTCAAATTGCACATTATTCGCAAATGAACAGTCTTGTTAAGGGGATTTTTCCCCAGGGCCTCAGGCCCAAACCAGTATTAGAGGGAATTTTCCTAAATCCCAGAGGGTCGGCTCCTGAAGGCCTGCACCTGCCAAGCCATTAGGCTACCCAGTCAGGGGTTCCTGACCCGTATAAGTGGCGCTCGAGGTCCCAGCTAGACAATGGGTTGCTACCCCGAGCATAGGAGCTATCCAGATGAAGAAGGAAGGGAACACGCCATTTAGATGAGACTGAACTCTAAAGCAATATCAGAAGATCACATTGCATTAAATGCACTCACCAGAGGACTATACCGCATTAATTACCTCACTCAGGAGACCACGCCACATTAAATAAAACTTGGTGGAAGGGGCTCCAAAAGGACACCCCTTCGCTCAGCTGCAGGGCATGGGCCTTTGACTTCAAATACAGGTATAAAAACAAATCTCAGACACCAAGATAAGGGTTGGACTCTCTCTAGACTCTGCTTGCTACAACTACCCTTAAACTTTCTACCTTAACATTACTGACTTATGCATCGGAGGCTCCCCCAAACTGTTATCCTAGCCGCCAGATTCCAAAGTTACTTTTTGTATTTGTAGGCTCAAAATTGAAGACCCAAGTTAGCAAGAGCTTGACTCAAAAGCGGATGAATTACAATATAAACAAGTCTTACCGTTCATTTTATTGTTGTTAGCGCTTTCTTGGTCTAAGTAAAAAAAAATTATTATGTAAAACAACAAGCAAAAGTTGAAGATTGCTATCCAAATAGGCCAATGTGTGGAATGATATTGTAAGGTCAAGGCTCCAAACGAATTGAGTCAAATTCAAATAAGGGTATTTGAGCTCAATTTATGACACCCCTAACTCCCACGTACGGACACGTGGAAATCTTAGAGTCGGGATGATGACAACACAGGTCACGTATCCCATCGCCAAGTGCCAAGTATGTGTACATGTAACAAGTGTACATCAAAAATAACGCAGCGGTAATAAAAGTCTTTTAACTAATTAACAGAATTTTGCTTAAATACAATCTCACTTAAAACAAGCGTAATAAAATATTACAAGTCCCAGAAACATCATAAAACCAAATTACATAAATTAAAATCAGGGAAATAATTTCCAATAAGTAACCAAGAGCACCAAATCAATCCTCCGGCGAAGCCGCCTCCTCAGGCTCAGCCTCTTCCTTATCTACATCAAAATCTTTAGTACCAAAGACGGTACCGCAGGTAAGTACGCACAAGATAAAAATACATTAAAACTCAACAATATGCATGATCAGAATGCAATAGCATTCTGATCCGAAAATAATCATTTTTCCAAAAAAATAATCATTTTTCAACGCACGCGAAAATTCCATTTTTGGCCCAAAAATAATTCATTTAAAACAATTCCTCGCCATTATCCCAGATAATGACCCAACATAAGAAATCCGCCATTTTTTTCAAAAAATGGTCCGCAAAAATCCACTCATAAAAATCTCTCTATTTTTCCAGAAAATGACCCATATCCAATATCAAAACCAGTCTCCAATTTATTGTATGCACCGTGATCCCCCTTAGGAATCATCCGTACACTCTGGCTCCTATGTCACACCGCAGGTAATGACTATGCATATGACATCTTCACTAGTGATACCCAGCTCCGTACTCAGTGCATACCATGACCAGGCATCCTCTCGTCCCCGCTAGCCGAGGAACCACGAAATCGACCGACAGCATTACCGTATCGTCCGATCCGATTGTCGCCCTGCGACAACTAAGGGGATGTCACTCAGTATTTTCTGCTCCCGAGTGACCAGAGGAGTTCCACCGAGATAATGCCACATCTCGGCTTGGGGTCGTGATACACACGCACCCAAAAATCCATTTAACTCGTGGAAACCTAGTTTTCAATATCTAATACATGTATGTGCATGCACCATGCAATGCAAATGACATGACATGAAATACCCAACAATTCAAATCATCCAAACATAAATTACTCTGTCCTCAAATCCATCCGAACCCCGACTCCTCGGATGGATGGAAACAAACTAAGATTTGGGATGATTAGGGTAGGGCTTAGGGGTGTTGATGAAGCTAATGTAAGTGGTGGTTGGTTATGAGTGGCGGCACAAACGGTGGTCGAAAACCAAAAAGGCTAAAACAGAAAGTGAGATGGCTGGGCTTCACTAGTGACGAATTGGGACTAAGGATGGGTGGGTTAGCTAGCTGGAAGGTTGGTGGTGAAGTGGTCAAGAGCTGGGGACCAATGTCGGCACAACGCAGGGAGGCTAAGACCGTGCTGCTTGATGGGCTTCGTAGGGGCAAACGGGGGCGAGTTAGGGGCTAAAATCAGTGGAGGATGTTGGTCGATGGCAGGGGAAGCTGTGGTGGTAGTGGTAATGCCAAACGGTGGCCCACAACGGCGCAGGAAAATTATGGCCATTTTGGCCCTACAAGGCTAAGAGAGAGAGGGTGGGGTGTGGGGAGTGGTGGCCGACATAGGTGAGCTCGCCGGCGTGAGGGGAAGGTGGTGGGAAAGTCAGTGTCAACCAGCGGCGCACAATGGCTTGGCTGGCTGGAGAGAGAGACGCACGGAGAGGAAATTGGGCGGGGGGAACGCACGGGCTGGAGGCAGGAGGGAAAAGAAGAAAAAAAAAAAAAAGAAAGGAAAGAGAAAAAAGGAAAAAAGAAAAAGAAAAAGAAAAAGAAAGAGAAATAAAATGAGATCTAGTTTCAACTCGGGGTCTTAAACTGATTCAACTAAAATAAATTTTAAAACGACAAATTATATGAAATAATTTAAACACAATGATTTTATAAAATAAAATATTAGAATTCAACAATAAACTATTTTAAAATAAATAAAATCTAAATGAAAACACTACAACTCAATATTAATAAAATAAAATAGTTAAAACCTAACAATAAAATAATTCAAGCTAGAGAATAATTTAAATGCGAAATAATTATTAATATCAAGAAGACACATGATTTAAATCTCGCAACTTAAAAATCATAAAATAATACAACGAAATACAAGTTTAATTTAAAATAATAGAACCACTTATTAAAATAATTTAGATAATCTTTCAATAAAAATACACGTAAATATAAGGTGTCACACAATTAACATGTTTATTCATTCGAACTCGGTTTGAACTCGAATAAAACTTAAAAAATTGCATTCGAACTCGGCTCATTAGACATTAATGTTCTTCAAATTCGACTTGAATTTAATTAAAAATAAACAAACGACTGAAACTCAAGTAACTTGACTTGGAACTCGATTTTTTATTTTGAAATTTCTAAATCTTATCTTTTGGTTAATAAAAAATTTTAAATTTTATCAACAAAACTCAAACCATTTAACTATTCAACCAAATAATTTTGATTAAAAATTCTTATCGTATAGCTTTTTTATAAAAATAACTTATAGTTATAAATTAAAAGAATAATACACAAGATAAATGTAATCAACTAAACTATTTAATACATATAGATAATATAATAAATCAATAGTTGTAGTTGTATGATATATGATTATGCAAATTATTCTATACACATTCAAAGAACATAACATAAATATTAAATAAGGTAAATTAATAATATATAATTAAGTATATAAAATATAACTAACATGCAATATATATATAACATATACATATATAAAACATATTACGAGTTTCAAAACAAGCTCAACGAGTCAAGTCAAGATTATACAAGCTTTGTTTAGAAGTCTAAACCTAGTCAAGCTAAGTTTACACGAATTTTACTCTTTTAATATTCGAACCTATAATAGTGTTTGCGAACATCTTATTTATTAAATGAACTGAGTTTGAACCGAGTATACAAGAGCTAAGCTCAAACTGTTCACGAGCTACTCTGTTCATTTGTAGCCTATGTAAGGTCTTGTTTGGCTAGAGAAAAATTTTCAAAAACTTTTAATTTTTCTTTCTAAAATCATACCAAATATTTTTATATTTCATTTTTTTTATTATTTCAATCTTTTAAGTTTTAGTTTTTCATCTAATCATTAATCAAACTTTAAAAATAAATATAACTTTGTTGTCTTCCTTTCTCAAAATTCATATTTACAGAAAATATATATATATATATATATATATATCTAAAGGTTTTTAGCTCTACACAACCTTCCAACCTCACACATCACATTTTTTTTTTCAAATTTTTAATTTTTTTAATATTTTTTAGTTTTTTTTTAAATTTATTCTTCTTAAATTAATTCAATTCTTCTATTCATTATTCATATATTAAATATTTGATAAAAGAAAAAAATAATAAAAATTAAAAAATTAGTACCCTAACCCATAACCCAACCCCCCCCCCCCCCCCCGATCCCCTGATTCCCCTCCCCTCCCCTCCCGAGTCCCTTCCCCCCCCTTCGGCCTAATCCCTTTTGCCCTAGCCCCCGTGTTCGGTGTTCCCTCCTCCCACCGGCAACCAGTCCGGCCGCCGCACGTATTCCATCATCCCTCTCTCTCGCACAACGCACGAGGCCGGACGCACGCCGCACGCCGCACGGTAACATTTCTCCTCCCCTTTTGATTTTCTCCGTTTGGTTATTATTTTTTATTTTTTTTTTTAGTTTTGATCGGAGATTGGAGGTAGGATTGGGTTGAATCGGAGATGGAGGATGGGATTGTTTGGATTGTGTGCTGTGGATTCTTCGGATTGTGTGATTGTTTGGATTCAATGGATTGTTTTTTTTTTTTTTTTTTTTTTTGTAAATTTCATTGTGATTCGGACCCCTAAATTGATTTAGGGGTTTCATGATTAAAACCCCTAAATCAATTTAGGGGTTAGGGTTTCGGATTGGGACCCTAAATTAAATTAGGGTTCCAATCCGAAACCCTAATTTTGATTTAGGGGTTTCAACCTAAATCAATTTAGGGTTTCGGATTGGGGTTCCAATCCCCAATCCGAAACCCTAATTATTTATACTAATATATATATATATATATATTTATTAATCATATACATATATATTTATATACATATATAAATTATTTATATACATATATATAAACTTGTTTAGAATTTCGGACAAATCCACCCAACTTCATGTTTTAAAAGAATTCAAATATTCAAAAGTTTTGAATATTGGCTTTCTAGAACCCTAAATGGAGGGATTTTTTTTCAGATCCAATACAAATTATCAGTGCACCATTTTAGTTGTGGAATATGGTGTTAGCCTTTTTACCCTTAGTTCGATCTCAACGCAGTGTAGCAGCACTTACATATATAAAGTCATGGCCAAGTTTATTTTTATCATAAATGGATTTTTATGTGACATAACCATGTGATTATGTAAATTGCACCAGTCATTTATGTTAATGTCATACTTGTATATAAATTAAATTAGGGTTCCAATCCGAAATCCTAATTTTTTTTTAGGGGTTTCAATCGTCAATTTAGGGTTCCGAAACCCTAATTTTGATTTAGGGGTTTCAATCATTGAAACCCCTAAATCAAAATTAGGGTTTCGGATTGGGGTTCCAATCCCCAATCCGAAACCCTAATTATTTATACTAATATATATATATATTTATTAATCATATACATATATATATTTATATACATATATAAATTATTTATATACATATATATAAATTTATGGAGTTGTGAAACTTGTTTGAGATAGTAATCATCATGGACGCACGGTATGATTTATTAGGTTTTTTGGCATCTTTCTTTTCTTGGCTAGGGTTTTTGCTCTTGAAAGTATGAAATTAAATTTTTGGCAAATTTGCACTTTTTGATCTTTTTTATTTTCATATTTTTTAAACATCTTTCAAGATTTTAAAAAATTAAAAAATATACCAATATACTAATATTAATGTCAGTAACTATTAAGAAAATAATTTTATAAAATTAAATATATGAAAAGTAAAAATGAGAGAACAAAACTATGAAGCATATTATCAAGCACTTTTTGTTTTATTTAAAAGTTTTAAATAATTATAACTATTAGATAATTAAAATTCAAAAAAAATCAATTTGAAAATTATATAAAATCAAATATGGCCTTCATGAATGTCTTTTTTTATTCAATCATTTAAGTACATATGATTTAATTGAATGATATCATTGGGTGATGAACACAATGATAATTTTATGGGTGATTAAAAAAGGGTAAAAAAGAGAAAAGAGAGAAGATCATGAATTTTTTTTTTTTGGATTGCACTTTGATTTTTTTTTTTTTGTTGGAAAATCAGGAATGTCTTCGGATTTCAGTGATAGCTCGCCTTCCCCAGCCAACACCCCTACCCCAGAAACTAACCCTACTCCTACCCCTATAACGAGTACACCTTGCCCTGCTCCAAAGCCCACACAGGGCAAGAAACCTGTATCTATAGTTTGGCAACACTTTACCAAACTAGAGGGTGGGGACCCCAACAACCCACAAGCTAAATGTAATCACTGTGGGAAAATGTATGGATGTCACTATAGGAAACATGGTACATCCCAGCTGAAGGTCCATCTAGAGGAACAATGCAAGAAGAGTCCAATTTTAAAATCCTTAGTAGAGAAGGGCCAATCTAGACTAGATTTTAAAATGGCTGATGGGAGTAGTGGGGCCGGGGGGCCAACATTGAAGGGGTATACGAAATATAACCCCGATGAGTGTAGAAGGAAGTTAGCTCGTATGATTATCATGGACGAGCTGCCTTTTCAGTTTGTTGAGGGTAAAGGGTTCCAAGAATTTGTCCAAGAGTTGGAACCCAGATTTGTACTTCCTTCTCGTCACACCGTGGCAAAGGATATTAAGAAGATGTACCTTCGTGATAAAGATGTTTTGAGGGGAAAACTCGCGGGTTTGGTAGTTTGCCTCACTACCGATACTTGGACTTCTATCCAAAATATGAATTACATATTGTTGACTGTGCATTTTGTTGATGCTGATTGGGTTCTGCACAAAAAGATTATTAAATTTTGTCAAATAACTGATCATAAGGGTGAGACGATTGGGAAGGCATTGGAGGCCGCAATAAAGGAGTGGGGGTTGGAAAAGGTTTTGTTTGTGTCAGTTGATAATGCGTGTCTAATGATGTCGCATTGGGATATCTAAATAATTATCTTAAAGATGCAAATAAGACATTCTTGGGTGGTGAATACTTGCATGTTAGATGTGCTGCACATATTTTGAATTTAATTGTGACTGAGGGGTTGAAAGATGTTGATGACTCGGTTGCACGAGTTAGAATGGCTGTGAAATGGGTGAGGTCTTCTCCTTCTAGATTGGAGAAATTCAAAGTTGCTGCAAAGGCTGCGGGCATAACATCGAAGAAGGGTCTTTGTACTGATGTTCCTGCCAGATGGAACTCAACCTTCTTGATGTTGAAGGCGGCCCAGGAATATAAGGCAGCCTTTCAATTATTGGGTGATGAAGACATCCAATATGTCAAATACTTTGATGAGCACAGAGGATCACGAAAGCCTAATGATGATGATTGGGTGGTAGTTTCTACTTTCGTTGATTTTCTTGGATTATTTTATGATGTCACGTTGAATATATCTGGTTCTTTGTACCCTACATCCCATGGGTTTTGTCAACAAATATGTAAGGTAAAAGAAGAATTAGAAGATATGCGTAGGGGTTCCAATGAAAGGATGAGGGGGATGACAAGTTCCATGATGCTAAAATATGACAAGTATTGGGGAGATTTGACTAGAATGAATATTTTCTTATATGTGGCTGTTATTCTTGATCCCCGTTTGAAAGTTTCAAGCTTGTTATATGGGTTGGGACTTGTTCACGATCAGGTATGGACTGACATTATTGGTGAATTGGCCCGAGATATCCTGAAAAAATTATATGACGAGTTTATGGCAATTAAGGGTGGTACTACATCGAAGACACATACACCGACCCCAACTCCTTCTACAGACACCGTGACCGGGCCTCCTACAAAGAAGCGCAGAATGCCGTGGACTAAGACCCTCGCACAGAATCTCACACTAGTCCATCAATCTACGGAGGTCGTTTCTGAGTTAGACAACTATTTGTCAGCGGATATGGTCTAAGATGATGATGATCATTTCGATATATTAGGATGGTGGAAGAATGCCTCAAAGAAATATCTCATCATTTCTGAGATTGCCCGCTGTATTTTGGTCATCCCTATTAGCACCGTTGCCTCAGAGTCAGCCTTTAGTACCGGAGGTCTTATATTGGATCCTTTCCGTAGTTCATTGTCTCCTACAACTGTAGAGACATTGATATGCACACAGAGTTGGACGATAGGAAAGGATATTCATGTTCCGGATATTTTAGATTTTAAGGAGACCGATGAGGGTGGTGATCAGTCTGGATTTGGACCACCTGATAATTATTTTTTATTTTATTATTTTAATTTTTTTATATTCATTTCCATTTCATCGTTATTAATTTTAATATTAATTTTTGTAGTAACACATGAGACGTCTAGCACCTCTGCAACATAAAAATGTGCTCAAGCCCGGGCCGCCCCAACTGTCACACCCCTTGACTCAAAGACAAGCTACAGCTGACAAGCCTTTTTAGAATGATCAATTTTTAATGATTTGTAAAAATTTTGTATTCAATAATTTGTAATGTTGATACAATGTCCTTTGGACATTTTTATGTTTGTAATTTTGTAATTGTTTAGCCTTTCAATTTTGTGATAGCTTAGTTATTATTATTAGTTTATTACGTATTAGACTCTTAGACATAACACCTTTTTTTTTTCTTTTAATCTGGGTTTTAAATTTTTTTTTCTTTTTTACTTATAATTTTATGGGCTGAAAAATGAAAATGGCCTACAAGGTATTTTTGGGCCAAAAATACATACTTGTGGGCCATTTTGGCCCATTGCTGAGATTTCTGGGCTCAGAAATTGCTTCTGGGCCATTTTCGGCCCAGAAATTGCTTCTTGGGGGGGTGCGGGGGGCCGGACGGACTGCCCTCCCACCCTGTACCCCATCATGCGGGACGGGGTACCCCGCCCCCGCACACCGGAGGTGGGGGACGGGAGGGATTTTCCCCATCCGCCCCATGCGGGGGCGGGGGGCGGGGGGGGGGGTACCCCGCACCGTATGGTGCAGGTAGCACCCCTAGCACCATCTCAAACATATTATTACAAAGAACCTGCTATAACACAAAGATCTACTGAGAAGGTCATTTGATTTATTTTTATACTTTTTTTATATACCTTTAAACATTTTTTTAAATCACAACATCATTAAAAAATACTTATTTAATAATTAAATAAAAAAATCAATCAATAACCACCCTCCATGACTTTTCTACATGAGAAAAGTATTATCCTATCACAACATAAAATGCAAATCAAACAGTGTCAATAGCTCTCTATAAATTAATATTCAATATTTTTTCATTTTATTTCAAAACCCAATCCAAAATATTAAATCACATTGAAAATGGATTCTTTTTCAAATACACGCATTGTGCGTAGAATGTTATTCACTATACTTGTAACCAAATTAATAAATCCTATTTAGGAGCACTATACCACATGCAAAAGATATAAATTAGTCATTTTATCCATTGAAAATAGAATAATAGCAATTCTTGAATGCCTAACTTTGATAACAAATTAATAATAAATGGGTTGGAGTCCCACTCCTTTTTAGAGGAATGTGGGTTTTAGTCCTACTCCTCTTTGGAGGATGGTAGGTGTGGTTTCTCTTCCTCTTTGGAGAGGAGAGAGTGTGGATGTACTCCTCCTCCTTGGGAGGATGGAGTGTGGGTGTATCTTTCTTCTTTGGAAGAAAGGTTGTTTAGCTCTGTTTTATACAGAGTGTTTTTCTCTCTTCGGAGAGGTTTAGAAGTTAAAGACAAAGTCCGTCACTTAGTGTGCGGGGTACTCCAGTGCAGATGCGTAGGTTGGTTTACAGTTGGGATTGTCCTGATTTGTTAAATCACATTTGTAACTTCGCTATGATGAATGGATTCACATCTTCAAAAAAAAAAAAAAAAAAAACTTTGATAACAAATTTTGTGTATGATAAAATTAAAAAATAATTCTAAATAAAAATAAATTAATTTATATAATTTAATACTTTATTGTATTATTATTTATTAAAAATGGAAGGACCTCGTATCAAAGATTTTAGGTGTTTGGATAGTAAGATGGGAAGAGATAATATTAGATAAAAATTAAAAGTTAAATAATATATTATTAAAATATTAATTTTTTAATATTAATATTATTTTAAAATTTTATAATAATAAAATAAAATAAAATAGATTGAGAGTGCTTCTCGCCTTAAAAAAGTTTTGCCTTAGGCTTCTACATAGACAGGACCGCCCCTGCTCTAATATTATGGTTGTATCCGTTCTTAATTAATACACTCATCTTTTACTTTTTTGAAATGGAACTTTACTTCATTAAACGGACAAGACAATATTAGACTTGTCCGAAATAAAATCAGGGAGGACCTCAATTGGTACCTCCTCCATCCATACACATTCAATACTTAAGGATAGAACTGATTTTGCAACTGCATGAGCTGCTTTGTTACCACCTCTTCCCGTAAAAGATACTGACCACCTTAATTAATACACTCATCTTGAACTACCCCACAAATCGTTTTAGGTTGTATCCGCTCTTAATTACTACACGCGTCTTGAACTACCCTACAAAGTCCTAAGGTTACAGCCTACAGGTATCATCCATAATCCAAATCCAACTAATCATTACAATAAATATTCACACCTACCATCCACACGCATCATAATAATATTTACTTACCATTATTATAATTTACAATAAACATTTTTTAAGTTTACATTCTAACAACAAAAGAAATCTAATATTTTCTAAGTAGCAATCAAATTAAATGTTTCCAATTATAACAAATTACAAACTTCTAAATGCACCAAAATAAATTAAATTATAAACTTTTAAATGCCCAACAAATGAACTAAAATAAAATAAATGTTACAAACTTTTAAATGTTCCGACTTCCAAGTTGTGCCTGAAAAAAATATGATCATGAAAAGATTAGTTAGGATATGCTATAATTGTCAGTGTAAGAGAAAAAAAGAAGTGTGGCCATTTATATGTTTTCACCTTCATATTTTAGTACTGGTACTATTTTGAAATAGTCTATTTATAATAAATTAATTATTTATGTATAAATTATATTTCAAAATAATATAAAATCAAGTCTTAAATAGTTAAAACACATATTTATAAAACTCAACAATACTTCTAAGTTCTCAATCCAATTATTTAAAAAAATTAATCACTCATCTTCATCACGAAAAGGGGAGTATGGATTTGATTTTCACTCCTCGAGAAAAATAAATTAAAAAAAGTTAAGAACATAATTTTTAGATGTGAAATTACAAAAAAATCAAAATTTTTTCATTAATTACAAAAATTTACTAATTTCGACCAGTAGTGGCGGACCTATTAAGGCCTTGGGGGGCCATGGCCCCTCCTAAAGTTTGAAAAAAAATTTAATACATATTAATATTTTATGATTTAATAAGATAATATTAATTTTATCTGGTGTTGGCCCCTCTCTAAAAAATTAATTTGACTCTCTTTTACAAAATTATTTGGATATTATAGATTATTTACTTATATTTTTTTGTTATTTCAATAATATATTATCCTTAACACATGATAAATTTTTTAATACATAGGTTATATTAAACGCATTTAAATTTTATTTTAGATCTTAGTATCTGATAGTTTTATATCACAAAAATAAAAAGAAAAATGTGGAGAAATAGAATAAAAAACATATTTTTATATTTTTAACTTCACTTGGCCCTCCTAAAATAAATTTCTGGTTCTGCTATTATTGACTAGTATTGACCGAAATGCACTACTACGACTAGTATTTAACCTAGTAGGAAATGCATGAATTTCCTGTATTGATCACTATTTCGGTACTAAAATACCTACTGTACTGGCTGATACGGCAGGAAATTTATATTGAATTCTAACCGCAAGCATAAATCGAAATAAAGTAGGTGACAAAAATCTTGACACTTGTAAAAGTCTTTGTTGGTGGATATATACTTCCCATATATTCACACCTCGATCATACAGGTCGAACTCCCAACCCCCAATACATAATTCAGCGTTCGCAACAACATCACATGTGGATTAATATAATTGGCTGCTTTTGTCAACACAATCTCTATCCTTTTAATTCCACCATAAATGTTCAACGATAATATCATTACCAATATCAAACAATAATAACCACTCGGACTGCTCCTTATCTTTCACTTGCGCGCCCCTATTATTTTATGAAAATAAATTATGCTGGTCAAGAGTGAAAATAATAATTGGGATAAGGGAAACAATATAGCGAGAGTCGTAAGCACCCAGGGGACATACAGCTAGATTTCAGGTAAACAGAGAAAGGGAAATAATAATAGACAGTGCTACCGATGGATAACCGAAGAAGTAAGCAATTAGGGCTCGTTTTATTATACGGTACAAATGAGATAAGATAAGATATTTTTTTTAAAAAAAATAAGATGAAATGAGTTGTTTTTTTATAAATTAAATAAAATATTATTGTAATATAATTTTATAATATTAATTTTATTTTAGAATTTGAAAATATTGAATTGTTTAATATATTTTTTTTCTTCTTTTATTTTAATCATTTTTTACATAGTTTTAAATATTTTTAAAAAATATAAAAAAAATTATATCAATTCATTAATATTCACTTCTTTAACCAAAGTAAAAAATAAAAATATAAAATAAAAAATTTTAAAAACTCAATCAGTCACTTTTATCGATTCAACTATTATTTTTCAATAATAATTGGGTTGGGAAACAATTAAAGCTACTTTAATCAGAAATCTTGCAATAAACTGGCCAAGGCCCAAGTTAAGCTATACACAACCTGTTAACGTTGTGTTTCATATACCTTTGGACCGAGTGCTAGGGACTCGGGTATTCAACGCTGGGCTGTAACACATGGAAAAAGGGTGAGGCTTAAGGAGGGTGCCTAGGGGCCGAGAAGCCGCCGATGCCTAAGTCAATAAAGGCTTTTTAGATGTTTGTAAATAAACACATAGAGAGAAAAGTAGAGAGAGCCAAAGAGCTTTTCTCATACCTAGGGTGGCTATTTATACTGGTGCCTGAGAGGGTACAAATCATTTCTGCTCTCGTGGGACCCTTGTCCTCCTCACTGTTCTTTACTGTCAGTCTTATTAATGCGGTGTGCCTCTGCGATGGCACCATTAATGCAGAGTGGTTCCCTTTCTGACCTTGTCCTATTGGCTATTCATGTGGCCCATTGATGAAGGTATGTCAAAGAATTAAAGGTTCCTCTTTACTTCTTGCTAGCCCATGCGGACAGGTACTCGAAGGTCGGGTGTCGCTTGAGGAGCCGCCTGGTCAGTGCATCCCTTCAGCAAGCACTGCCTATGGGTCGGGCTTAAGGGACCCCCTTTCTGTTGAGCCATGGGCCCTGTTTCTTGCCCCCTGGTTGGCCCATGCCAGGGCCCATGGGTAGAACCCTTTACAGTTACCCCGCTAATTTCCATCGGGTGAGGCCGATATGAATTTAACACAATGCCTAGTTTCACTGTTGTGACCCTAGCCACTTGTAAGGGGGAGGGTGCCCAGCTTTGCGGTCCAGAATGACTATTGCCATTATATCCCACATGAGGTTTCGACTTGGCCTTCGGTGGTGTGCTTTCCAAAGGTGGTGATTGTTCGAATTGGTGTCCCTTCAATTGCATCAAATGGCTCTTTCTCTTTTTGTCGCCTTATTGCACTCGCTTCCCAAAATTCAAATTGCCCATTTCACCTTCCCGCCACATGTCCTTAGAAATCGGTTGTTCTTCCTTCTTTTTATAAACTGGAGGGGATCTTCCCACGTCTTCTTTTCTCATAATACGTTTTCCTTGTTGGTTCTTATCTTTTGCATTTCCCTATTTATCATCTCTCCTATTTTCTCCAATGGCTCTTGAGAAAATTGCCCAATATTTGACCCTCATAAGAAGCAGCTACATCGATTCACCCTTCACCGATAATGGTTGGCATTTGACCATCGACCGTCGAGCATTGGAGAATATATACTCACCCCCTACCAGGTTCCTGACACTGTAGTCTTCAAAGTTTTGAGCCTGAACGGAGGGGCTGTAGATTCTCGGGGCCATTCTTCTAAGGTAGGTGACCGATGCAAAACTGCAAGTGCACAGTGTCGTAGCTTTATAGTAAAGTAATAAGAAGAGTATCGTCCTCAGGGATTGGTACCTTACGTTTGCCAAATACCAAAATTATACTAAACTTGATTTTATCTAGAGGAATCACTAAGATTTTTGTAGTTGCAAATTTAAACTAAAATCGACTCAAAGGAAATATGCAAATAAAATAAAACTGATGTTTGAAGATCAAATTAATGGGAAGAAAACTTCTAGGAAATCGATTTCACCTAATTCTTCACTATGCTTTTCTCATCCAGTTAACTTAATTTAATTCTCTTTTATCTATTAGCAAATCTCTAATTCTTCCAAAAGCTTCTTTCGATAGTCAATTGGAAGTGATTCTAGTTTATCAATTCACACAAGAGTATGCAAATTCAATAATCAAGAACGCAATAAGACCAATGATTTAATTACTACATAGGTTCATACAAGTCTTTCGATTTCTATACTTACCTATGCTAAAATATCCAAGATCTACCCTATGATTCCCTCTTTCGATAGCAAATCACAAGATTACTTATCATCTAATCAATGACCAGTTAATTAGAAGCAATAAATTCAGAATAAATCAGATAAACAAAGAGAGAATTGCATTAAATTAGCATAGACAATCAAGCATAGTTCGGAAATAGGTTACATCGTTTTCCTAGAATGAAGAAAATTTAGCTCATGCTAGAAATGGAATTCAACATAAACGAATTCACCATAATTGTTTTGAGAAGATGGGAAGAAGAAAATAAACACTGAAAAATCCTCCTTGCAGCCTCAACTCGTCGTCAAAAGCTCAAGGGAACGATTCAACGCTTTTCTCTCGTCCGTGCTCGTGTATGATTCCAACGTACGTGCAATAATTGGAATTCCATCTCCAAAACAAATGAATTGAATCCTTCTAGCTGTGTTTTTCTGTCCCAAAGAGTGTTCTCCAGTCCAAAACTCCCGGCTCTAGAGTGAAAAATGGCTTTTATATGGTCCCACGGCGAAAAACCTAAAATCTGTCAAAATACGATGTTCGCTCGAGCGGGGTGTCGAGCGCGCGTCGAGCGTTCGACTCTGTCTGATTTCGCTCAAGCGTCCTATCGAGCGCACATTGAGCGTTCGACTCTGCCTGATTTCGCTCGAGCGGCCAATGTCTCCGCTCGAGCGATCTTCGTTTTTCAGCAACCCGCTCGAGCTCCCTGTCGAGCGGCAGTCGAGCGTTTGAATCTGCCTGAATTCGCTCGAGCGGCCAAAAGCCTCCGCTCGAGCGAACTTATAAAATCTGCAATATGAAATTTTGCAAGTCATCAGTAGGCCTCTTCCCTGCCATGTTTACGAACGACTTAAGATTACATTTTTCTCGCCCAGTCCACGAGGTGTTAGATTTTTTTTTGGCCTGGCCTCATTGCAACTCCATCCTAATGCATAGAGGCACTTGACCAGCTATTGCATTCTTTGGTGCCAAGCCTTGCAGAGATTGCATCCCGGAAGTGCCAATCTCACTAGCCGCGATTTCCTTCTAACCCATAATGTTTTGGCTAACAATGGTCAGATTTGCAGCTTCAGGTTTTTACAGTCCCTTGTCAATACGGAGAAGAAGTGCCATAAAGTGAAGAACTAGACCTCCAAGTTCCTTTCCACATCTGGCCATAGGCTGGAGTCCTTCGAGGGCCGTGCGAACCGTCGTGAGTTTCCCATTTGGTCTGTTTGGGGAAAAGTTCATGAAGACAAGGTGGTTCGCTCCTCGTCTTTCTCAACTGAGAAGAAGCGCATCAATATTGTGAGGGAGTGGGCAAAGAGTCAAGCCAGCAGTGTCCTGTCGAAGGTTCTTTTTTTGAAGGAGAACGTTTAAATCTACCTCTCTCCCTATGGGGGGGGAGCTAGCTTGGGCCTAGAGGTCGCTCCAGTCCATCCGCATGCTAGCCCTGCTTAGAAGCGGCCCTCACACCCTCTTACTGCAACTAGAGGAAAAAAGCCTTGCTTGGAAAGTGCAAGGGCTGGCGACTGTCCTGTGTCGGAGGTTCGAATTCCCGAGGGATGGGCGCTGGTTACTACCAAGATTCTTCATCCAATAGCTCTGCCAAGTTTGGCGGGAGAACCTCATCACCCAACTCCCGTTGAGATGACTACTGACTTTTCTTCTTCGAGGTCTTTGGAGTCATTGGTGAGGGACGTCCCGGTTGAGGTTCCTATTGAGTCGTTGCTTGGTCCTAGAGATCACGGTGTAGTCCTAAAGGCTAGGGGGCTGGCCACTTTATTGCAAGGAGCTCTGGCAGCCAGAGGTCCTAGACATGCTAGCATGGGTAAGCATACTGATGATGCCTACTCGACAGTTGTTCTTGCATCAACGGCACACTTTGCCATAGGTGGCCAGGTCCTCGAGGATGAGGTTGACGTTACAAGCACATCCTAAGTACACGTAGCCCCGAGTCGCCTATGAATGGGTTGTCACGGGCATACTAAGTACATGTAAGACCTACAAAATTTTTTTAAAGAATCCCACAAATGACGTCATTGTTAACATCGTGTTTCTTACGCCTTTAGACTAGGTTTCAGGGACTCGAGTCTTCAACGCTGAGCCTATAACACACGAAAAAGATGGGGCTTGAGGAGGGTGGCCTTGGGGTTGAGGAGCCTCCAATACCTAAGTCAATAAAGGCTTTTTGGATATTCGTAAATAAACATAGAGAGAGAAAATTAGAGAGAGCCAGAGAGCTTTTCTCGTACTTGAGGGTGGCTATTTATACTAGTGCCTGAGGGGGACAGATCATTTATGCTTCCATGGGACCCTTGTCATCCTCACTGTTCTTTACTATCAATCTTATTAATGGGGCATGCCCTTGCGATGAAATTATTAATGCGGCGTGGTGCCTGCCTGACCTTGTCCTATTGGCTATTCTTGTGACCTGTCGATGAAGTTATGTTAATGAATTAAAGGTTCCTCCTTACTTCTCTCTAACCCATGTGAATAGATACTCGAAGGTTGGGCGTCACTTGAGGAGTCACCTAGTTGATGTGTCCCTTCCGTGGCCATTGCCTATGAGTTGGGCTGAAGGGACTGACTCACTCAAAAATGAGTAGCACTAAAGCTATCCCAAGTGCAGGAGGATGTCGTGTAATAATTAGGAATAAATTCCTAGATCGTCTCCTCAGAGAAAGTTACTTAGAAATCAAACTCGTTGAAAAAGGTGAAAAACTTCACAAAGAGAAAATAAAATGATGGTATGTGCAATGGATGGGAGAGGACACTAGTCTTGGACTAGATTCATATTTTTGGATTTTGATTGTCGAATTGAAATGTAAAGGACTAATAGATTAAACTCAGAAATTGATAAAACTAAATTAAGAATTAAACTAAATTAGGAAGTAATTGACAAAACATGCACTGAAATTGAAAAGCCCCAAAATCAATGTTCTATGGTTCATCATTATGTTCAAATCACAAATTCTCAAATTAAACCACTGTAATTGTAATCACTACTAAAATGAAAGTTTAACAAAACGATAAAAATAAATAACATGAATTGAATGAATAACAAATAAATTTCTCAAACGTCTAAATCAAAATTCTCTAAAATAATTCAGAAACTCAAAACTGAAATAAAATAGCAAGTAGGGAATTGAAAAGATCAAGCCAGTTGAATGGAGATGAAGATTCGAAGCGGTGAAGGAGGCTGAGCTGCAGTGGCAATTGGACCCCTCAAGGAGTTCTTCAATCTGTTGTAGTGTGAGTGAATGATCCAGTGGAAATTGTGTAGCTACGTGAATGATCGATTGAATGAATCCTCCTCTTCGAATCTGAACGAAAATCAAAGGAAAAATGAATTCTAAGTGTTTCTCTACTCAAAAACCGAGTTTTCCAGCCCAAGAGTTGTCCTAAGATGTAAAAAATATATATATATACTCTGACGGCGGAATGAACCCTGATCTGTAAAAATGCGATATTCGCTCGAGCGGAGTGTCGAGCGAACATCGAGCGTTCGACTCTGCCTAAGTTCGCTCGAGCGGCTTGTCGAGCGAACATCGAGCATTCGACTCTGCCTGAATTCGCTCGAGCGGCCAAATGCCTCCGCTCGAGCGATCTCTTTTCCCGCATCTCGCTCGAGCCCACTGTCGAGTGGAAGTCGAGCGTTTGAATCTGCCTGACTTCGCTCGAGCGGCGGTTTCTGGCTGCTCGAGCGAAATGTACCATAATCCATGTTAATTCACAGTTGATAAAATTAGAGTAGAAATTCATGCTTTTAATCAATTAAAATCACAATTTTGATTTATTCATTTTTCCATATAAAACCAATGATAAAGTAATGAAAGAATTAATATATATTGGTTCCAAAAGCATTAAAAATGCAATAATTCAACTCAATCAGGGACCCCCTTTCTGTCTAGCCATGGGCCTTGCTTCTTGCCCCCTGGTTGGTCCATGCTAGGGCCCAAGGGTAGAAGGGGAAAAACCCCTTATACAAAATATAGCTCAATAAATCAATCATTTACCTTCACTTTCTCCAAACGATAACAAACACAAAATTCCCCAAGAAAAAAATATTTGTGGATGAAAAAACTATTCTAGGTTCCAATAATTGTTGTGTTATGAAAGGTAGGCAGATGCATGCCAAGTCAAAATTTTAGGTACAAATTTTAATTTCAGAAGGAGTGATCGTTGGGCGTGCCCCGCTTAGCACAATTTGTAGTTTTTATTGTTCATTTTTTTTTTCATATATTTTTAATATATTTAAATATTTCTTAAAAATAAAAAAATACGTCAATACATGAAAATTCACTTTCTTAATTATTAAGTAAAAAAATTAATTTGAAGAGTAGTCATTTGTAGCGGTCATTTGCAAGCGATATAGTAGATTTATTCTTTCTAAAGAGACCTTGTGTGTATACTTTTTTCCCCGCGTAAGGTCTGACTACCAAAGCACAAATCAAGAATTTACTACTTTTTTCTATTCTAATTAATATTTGGTTCTGCTTGGCCATTGAGATTTTTCATATGAAAATTTTGAGTTTTAATATTAAATATTAAAATATTATATTTTAATATTATTATTATTTTGAGATTTGAAAAAGTTGAAAAAAAGTTAAATTGTTTATTATATTTTGTGTGGAGATTTGGAAAAGTTGTAATGATGAGATGAGAATTTTGTGTTTGAGATGAAAATTCTTTGTTGCCAAACGGTAGAATTTACTATTTTTTAATGTTGTAACTTACTATATATTCTTTTGACTTAGAAATTAAAAGTCCAAGACAAATTGAACCAGTGAAACTTCTATTATGGAAATTAAATAGCATGGAATGCTATACCAATCATAGCCAATATTCTTTTGACTTAGAAATTAAACAAAAGATAGATTCATATATAAAAGAGATTAAAGGATTGTTAAATAGTAACTCAAACCTCAATTTGTCAATCATCTTTACGAAATAAGCTTGCCATACTGGTGGTTAATTTTACATTAAGATGTTAAAGTATAGGAGGTTAGTATCACAAAATGTCAAAATCCACATACATAACAACTAAAAAAAATCTCTAAATACATTACTAGAGTTTAACTTATAGCTCTTCGCATCATTAATGTTATCTGAATAATTTTGACTCAAGCATATAAGAGTGGACTTCAACCAGTTTTGTGCACACATAAACGCCTTACAGTTTTAGGGGTCAAAAAACTCCAAAACGGATCCAAAACATGGCCTCATATGCTAAATGTTGACTCAGATGTTTTGGTGGTGATCGGAATGATCAAGATATCTCTTGCCATTAGAGCAAAAACTAGATATTTGGTGAAGTTGACCTTCCACCAAATTAAAATGTCAAAACTCTTCATAGGAATCTCAGCATCCTCCAACAAATGCCGTTCTAACTTCGACTTACAAACCATCAAGTATGCTAATTTATGCTCTTTATGGAAGTTTTTCAAAAAGTCCATGGGATCAATTGTACAAGTACTACCACTCTCCATTGATGCACTACCTTTATTATGAGGAGTTGACTTAGACCCAATTATGCACCCACTACCAAACATAACATATTGTTCATACAAATATTCCGCATCATGAGGAGTGCAGTAAATTACTCACCTCTCTCATCACCCAATGTTTTGTTGAACCAATATAGTTGAGTAGCCAATTTGTATCATGGATGTGATGACCCGTTTTTGAGTGTATTTTCGCTGAAATAATTGTTTTTATTTTAATTAATATATTAGCTATTTATTTTAATTTATTTGCGTTTTTAATGTTGGTTTTTAAATTAATTTATTTTATTTGGTGTTGTGTTTTATTTAGTTGTTTTGTGTTTTTTTAATCTTTTTGGCGGGTTAGTTTTGCTTTCCGGAATGAGGTTTGGACCTCATCTTTTCCCTACATCTTTTCCCTTTTCCCTCTCTTTTTTCTTTTTCTTTTTCCTTTTTTTTCTTTCTTCTTCTTTCTTTTTTTTCTTTTCTTTTTTTTTCCCTCCCTTTCTCTCTCCCCGATCGACTCCCCTCCCCCGTGCTCTCTCTCTCTTCCCTCCCTCTCCCGCGTCGTCTCTCTCTCTCCTCCGGCCCAGCGCCGTCCGGCCACCTCCCGACCTCCCACCGGTCCCATTTTCTTCCCCTCCCTCCGGTGCACCTCCCCACCGAAAACCACCCCCAACCGGCCGGCCATTTGGCCGGAAAAAGCTTCCAAAGGGCGCACGGATTTCACTCCGATCCGCCGCCGTCGCTCCACCTCCGGCCACCATTTCTTCACCACTTCATCACCGACCTCTTGCCGTCCTAACCCACCCATTTCCGGCCTCCATCGACCACCGGAGCAGCTCCCACGAGCTTGTTTTCCGATTTGCCATTTTCGGCCATTTCCGGCCATTCCGCCGCCACCCACGGCCGTCCGTCGCTTCCATTAGCTTCACAACCACCTCTAGACCATTCCCTATCAATCTCGTGTCCTAGTTTGTCCCCGTTCAAAAGTGGGTTTTTCGGACCCACGGCCACAGTGAATTTTCACCGTGACGTTGCTGTTTTTCCGCCGTTAGCAACGCCGCGAGCTTTCTAAAAATACCGTATAGCGCTGTAAGTATTTTCCAAACCCTATTTTCAGATTTTAATATATATTGCTCATTCAATTGTTTTATTTATTTATTTAATTGTTTGTTGTTGGTTGTTGATTCCGGACTGAGTCCGAGGAGTTTCGGGGGTCGGATGGATTGAGGACGGAGTGTTTGTTTGGTTGGTTGTTATTGGTTGTTTCGATTGGGCCGTGTGGTGTGCGTTGCATTTTATTTGTGTGCGTTGCATATCGCGTGCATGTGCATCATGTTTATCGGCGTTTTGGCGTTTGGGTGCGTGTGTCTCACGAGCCCAAGCCGTGATGGGTTATTATCACGGTGGAGCTCCTCTGGTCACTCGGGAGCGGTCAATACTGAGTGACATCCCCTGAGTAGTCGTCTGGGCGCTGACGAGTTTGGTACTAGAGGATGGGTCTGGCCCGGTACGTGCTGAGCACGAGTCCAGGCATCGCTCTATTCACCGATTCTGAGGCCCTGCGCGATGACGGAGTAGTATTAGAGGATGGGTCTGGCCCGGTACGTGCTGAGCACGAGTCCAGGCATCGCTCTACTCACTGACTCCGGGAGCGGAAATTAGAGGATGGGTCTGGCCCGGTACATGCTGAGCACGAGTCCAGGCATCGCTCTATTCACCGATCCCGTGGCCCTTCGCTGGCGAGGGCTAGAGGATGGCCCGGCCCGGTACGTGCATGGCACGAGTCTGGGCATCGCTCGTTTAGGTGTCGCACGCGTAGCCGTTCTCTACGGTGTGGCACTGAGCCAGGGTGTGCGGATGATCCCTAGGGGAGATCATGGTGCATACGGAGCGGGTTGTGGTATGGTTTTTCAGTTATGATCATTTTTCTGGGAAAAATGGTGGTTTGGGCCATTATCTGGGATAATGGCGAGGTGTGGCTTTATGGAGGTTGGTGGGCCTTTTGGGTTTTGGCGTGCGTGTTAAAATATATGTGTAGCGGGGCGTGTGTTTGTTTGATCTTGTTTTCTTGTTGTTTGGGTTGTATGTATTTTCATCTGGTAGTGTTTGGGTCATACTTACCTGCGGAACCTTTCTTGGTTCCGTAGCTTTTGGTGCAGAGATCGAGGAAGAGGATGAGGAGGCTGAGCCCGAGGATGCGGCTCCGCCGGGTTGCTGATGCTGTGCTTTTTATCTGTTTTCAAACTTGTATTTGTGTTTCTTGTAATATTTTATTTAAGTATGTTTTAAACAGTTTGTATTACATTAAGAAAAAATTCTGGTACTTAATTATTGACTTGCTTCTCGCTGCGTTTGTCTTGTGCACTTTGTCGCTCTTGCACACACTTGGCACACGTCGTTAGGATGGTGGTCCGGGTTGTCACCATCCGGACGTCTCGATTTCCCCGTGTTCGGGCGTGGGGATTTGGGGGCGTCACAGGTGGTATCAGAGCGGTTTGGCTCTGGGTAAAACCACATGTCCCGTAGGTAGTACCAGAATGTTTTAAAGTTGTGTTTTAAAAATTATGTTAAGTATAGTTGTTTCCTTTGTTTATTTGTTTGAGCTTGTTGGCTTGTTTTTATTTATTTAGTTATGTTTTAACATGCCGGTTTCTTTTGTTTCTTGATGTGTTGTGTTGTTTTTGTTTATGTTGGTTTTGTGATGGTTTTATCTGTTTTCTTAAAGGAGGGTCAAGTGTGGTGTTGTGACAGGAAATGGGAAGACCAGGAAGACCAAGGAAAAATACTCAGGAACCGCAGGACAATACCTCCAGAGATGACTCCATAGCCGAGGCAATAAGGCAAATGACGGAGTTTATGCAACAGAATATTAGGCCACAACAGACAGGGCCTTGGCCACCACAAGGAGGTCCTTGGCCACCACAAGGAGGGCCTTGTCCACCACCCGGAGGGCCTTGTCCGCCACAGGGAGTGTATTGGCCACAACCAGGAGGTCCTTGGCCATATCAGGGAGGGCCTTGGATGTATCCGGGCGGGTCAAGTAGCATGGTGCAAGCCGGATGCACCTATGAGCGCTTCCTAGCGCATCGGACTCCACACTTCACTGGAAATGAGGATCCTCTTCAGGCTGGAAGATGGATCAGAGACCTGGAGAAAACCTTTGAGGTGTGTGGATGTACTGAAGCTCAGCAAGTACTCTACGCCAGCTATCTTTTGCAGGGTATCGCCTCTGATTGGTGGGATACCAGGAGGGTGATGCTGGAAGCTGAGTTGGGATCTTTCGCTGCAGTGACCTGGCAGCGTTTCAAGAAGGAGTTCAATGACCGCTTCTTTCCCGCCTCGGTAAGAAAACAAAAGGCAAGAGAATTCTCTAATTTGATCCAAGGGGGCGCAACAGTGGAACAATACGCCCGGAGGTTCATAGAACTTGAGCAATTCGCTCCTCATCTTGTTGCCACTGAGGAGTTGCGAGCAGAGCGTTTCCAGGAGGGACTACGCCCTGATATACGCCGTTTGGTGGTCAGCCACCGGATATCCACTTTTCAGGAGTTAGTGGATGTGGCCACCCTTATAGAGGGGGAAAATAATCTGGGTATGGGCTCCCCTCCAGGACAAAAGAGGCGGAGTTTTTCTGGTGAAGGAAGTAGCTCGGGTTCGCCCCAGAAGTTTGTTCAGCGGTCCGGGACTCGATCGCAAGCATCCTCAAGTGTTCGCATGGGAGGACGTGTACCTGTATGTGGAATTTGCAATAGAGCTCATGCGGGCGAGTGCTCTTCTGGTGGAGCTCGATGTTTTACTTGTGGCCAGCCGGGCCACTTTTCCCGAGAATGTCCAAGAATGGTTCAAGGGAACCGTGGAGGTAGGCGCGGCGGAAGAACCAACCCGAGACAACCAGTGCAAGCCCGGGTTTATGCTGTCACACCCGGAGAGGTAGATGATGAGGCACCAGCGACCCATGATGCTGGAGTAATCACAGGTATGGATTAAATTAATTTTAAGTTGGATTTAATTTTTGGTGCATTTGGCTCTTTCTTTGTTTTTTGGATTTCATGGGTTGTGTGTTTGGTTCAGGAAGAGTTCGTTTGTATGAGTTTTATGCTTGTACCTTGTTTGATTCCGGTGCTTCACAATCGTTTGTGTCTTCCACGTTTGCTCGGGTGTGTAACTTGGTCACGGAACCGTTGCCGAAGGCTATGGTAGTGGCCCTACCCGATGGTGAGAGGGTGTGGTGTTCCAAAGTTGCTTCGGGATGCCCGTTAAATTTTGAGGGAAGGTTTTTGGATGCTGATCTGGTAGTGTTCAAGCTGTTGGGTTTTGATATCATCCTCGGGATGGATTGGCTATACCGATATTCTGCGACTATTAATTGCAGAAGTCGGACAGTTAGCTTTCAGCTTCCGGATGGTGATTGTCTGGAATTCGCGGGGAGTAAATTGAAAGAAAAACCGATGATTATATCGGCGATACAGGCAAGAAGAGAAATTGCATGGGGAGTGGATGCATTCTTGGTCCAGATGGTATCCACGCCATCTGAGAAGAAGTCCTTGGCAGACATTCCAGTTGTGGAAGAGTTCCCCGATGTGTTTGTGGATGATTTGCCCGGACTACCCCCCGTGCGAGAGATGGAGTTTGTCATAGATTTGGAACCTGGAGCGGCTCCTGTGCATAAGGCTCCTTACCGCATGGCACCGGCTGAATTGAAAGAGTTGAAGACTCAGTTGCAAGAATTAGTAGAGAAGGGATTTATTCAGCCTAGTACGTCGCCGTGGGGTGCCCCAGTTTTATTTGTTAAAAAGAAAGATGGAACTCTTCGTATGTGCATTGACTATCGGGAGTTGAACAAGGTGACCATCAAAAATAAATATCCTCTCCCGCGGATAGATGATTTATTTGACCAGCTTCAGGGAGCAGCCGTGTTCTCTAAAATTGATCTGAGGTCGGGATACTACCAGCTGAGAATCAGAGAGCAGGATGTGCCTAAAACTGCTTTCAGGTCGAGGTATGGACACTATGAATTTAAGGTGATGCCGTTTGGGCTAGCTAATGCTCCTGCTGCTTTCATGGATTTAATGAATCGGGTGTTCCAACCTTATCTGGATTCTTTTGTGGTGGTATTTATTGATGATATACTGATTTATTCTCGAGATGTTGAAGAGCATGTGTATCATCTTAGTCTGGTACTTGAAAGATTGAGAGAACACCGGCTTTATGCCAAGCTTAGCAAGTGTGAGTTCTGGTTGGAAGAAGTTAAATTTCTCGGGCATGTAATTTCCAGGGGCGGGGTGGCAGTTGATCCTAGTAAAATAGAAGCCATTTTGTCTTGGCCACGCCCGACTACAGTACGGGAGATCAGGAGTTTCTTGGGGCTCGCCGGTTATTATCGAAGATTTGTAGAAGGTTTTGCTCGCCTATCCGGACCTCTCACAGCCTTGACTCGGAAGAATACAGAATTTGTATGGTCAGATAAATGTGAGAGAAGCTTCCAGGAATTAAAGAACAGGTTGACGACGGCACCAGTGTTAGCACTCCCTGAACCGCATAAGCCTTTCGTAGTCTTCAGCGATGCGTCCAAGTTTGGGTTGGGTTGTGTCCTTATGCAGGAAGGACGGGTTGTAGCCTATGCATCTCGTCAGCTTAAGGACCATGAAAAGAATTACCCGACGCACGATCTAGAATTGGCTGCGATTGTTTTTGCACTCAAGATCTGGCGGCATTTCTTGTATGGGGAAGCTTGTGAGGTATTTACTGATCATAAGAGTTTGAAGCATTTGTTTTCCTAGAAAAATTTGAATATGAGGCAAAGGCGGTGGCTGGAGCTAATCAGTGACTATCAGTGTGAGATCAAGTACCATCCAGGAAAGGCTAATATAGTTGCTGATGCTTTGAGCCGGAAGTCACATTTGGAAGACGAAGCCGAGCCGTCGGAAGTGGATTCGTTACTTTGTGGGATGAGAAGGCTCCTACTAGAGAGTTCGCAGCAAGTGGAGATTTTATCATCAGTTCTTGATATTCGGGTAACCGATTTTGAAGAATTGAAAGCTCTCCAAAGAAAGGATTCGAAGCTGCTGAACATCAGGAAAAGAGTTCGAAAGTCTCGAGGGCCGTTGCACTATAGCTTGGATAGTGATGGGATTTTACGGTTCCGAGATCGCAGAGTGATTCCAAAGGACTCAGATTTCAAAGAGCGGATCATGGCGGAGGCTCATGCGGCCCCTTATTCTGTTCATCCAGGCAGTACAAAAATGTATCGGGACTTGAAGAAGAATTACTGGTGGGATGGAATGAAGAAGGACATCGCCTTACATGTTGAAAAATGCCACACATGCCGACAGGTAAAGGCCGAACATCAGAGACCTGCAGGTGTGCTCCAACCCCTCCCTATTCCTGAGTGGAAATGGGATGACATCACGATGGACTTTGTTGTGGGTTTGCCGAGAACGCCTAGTGGGAAGAATTCTGTTTGGGTGATTGTGGACCGATTAACGAAGAGTGCTCATTTTCTGCCTGTTAATAACACCGACTCTTTGGGTAAGTTAACCCGTTTGTATATCAAGGAGATAGTGCGGCTACACGGCATACCAAAGAGTATAGTGTCGGATCGGGACCCGAGGTTCACATCGCAGTTCTGGAAGAGTTTACAGGCAGCTTTGGGTACTAAATTGAAGTTCAGTACTGCCTATCACCCGCAGACAGACGGCCAGTCAGAACGCACCATTCAGACTTTGGAAGACATGCTGCGAGCGTGTGTCATGGAATTCCAAGGGAGTTGGGAAAATCATTTGCCGCTCATTGAGTTTGCCTACAATAACAGCTTCCATGCGACCATTCAGATGGCTCCCTACGAAGCTCTTTATGGGAGAAAGTGCAGGTCGCCCTTGTGTTGGGATGAAGTTGGGGAGAGTAGGGTGATTGGACCCGAAATAATTCAAGAGATGCAAAGCCAAGTCCGGATCATCAGAGATAAAATGGCGGCAGCTCAGAGTCGCCAGAAAAGCTACGCTGATACCAGGAGGAGAGAATTGTCATTTGAAGTTTGGTGATTGGGTTTATCTTAAAGTCTCTCCCATGAGAGGTGTCAAGCGTTTTGGTAAAAAGAGGAAGCTAGATCCAAGGTATGTCGGCCCTTTTCAGATTCTGGAGAGAGTAGGGTCCGTCGCCTACAGAGTTGCTTTGCCAGATTATTTTGGGGATGTTCATGATGTCTTCCACGTATCATCCCTGAAGAAAAGCTTTGGACAGCAAGAGCCACGCTTCGTCGACCCAGCAAGTATTCAGTTGCAACCGGATCTCACTTATGAAGTTGTTCCGTCGCAGATTTTGGATTGGAAGGAGCAACAATTGAGGTCCAAGACGATACCGTTGGTTAAAGTGCCTTGGGGAGATCCGTTAGCACAAGACTTCTCTTGGGAGCGAGTGGCAGACATGAGAGAGCAGTATCCATATTTGTTTGAATGATGAAGGTATGTATTTTAATCTTGGTCTCAGTTGGTTCATGTGCGTTTGTGTGGCTTGGTTTAAGTTGGTGGTGATCTTGCAATTTCGAGGACGAAATTGTTTTTAAGGAGGGGAGGATGTGATGACCCGTTTTTGAGTGTATTTTCGCTGAAATAATTGTTTTTATTTTAATTAATATATTAGCTATTTATTTTAATTTATTTGCGTTTTTAATGTTGGTTTTTAAATTATTTTATTTTATTTGGTGTTGTGTTTTATTTAGTTGTTTTGTGTTTTTTTAATCTTTTTGGCGGGTTAGTTTTGCTTTCCGGAATGAGGTTTGGACCTCATCTTTTCCCTACATCTTTTCCCTTTTTCCTCTCTTTTTTCTTTTTCTTTTTCCTTTTTTTTCTTTCTTCTTCTTTCTTTTTTTTCTTTTCTTTTTTTTTTCCCTCCCTTTCTCTCTCCCCGATCGGCTCCCCCCCCCCCCGTGCTCTCTCTCTCTTCCCTCCCTCTCCCGCGTCGTCTCTCTCTCTCCTCCGGCCCAGCGCCGTCCGGCCACCTCCCGACCTCCCACCGGTCCCATTTTCTTCCCCTCCCTCCGGTGCACCTCCCCACCGAAAACCACCCCCAACCGGCCGGCCATTTGGCCGGAAAAAGCTTCCAAAGGGCGCACGGATTTCACTCCGATCCGCCGCCGTCGCTCCACCTCCGGCCACCATTTCTTCACCACTTCATCACCGACCTCTTGCCGTCCTAACCCACCCATTTCCGGCCTCCATCGACCACCGGAGCAGCTCCCACGAGCTTGTTTTCCGATTTGCCATTTTCGGCCATTTCCGGCCATTCCGCCGCCACCCACGGCCGTCCGTCGCTTCCATTAGCTTCACAACCACCTCTAGACCATTCCCTATCAATCTCGTGTCCTAGTTTGTCCCCGTTCAAAAGTGGGTTTTTCGGACCCACGGCCACAGTGAATTTTCACTGTGACGTTGCTGTTTTTCCGCCGTTAGCAACGCCGCGAGCTTTCTAAAAATACCGTATAGCGCTGTAAGTATTTTCCAAACCCTATTTTCAGATTTTAATATATATTGCTCATTCAATTGTTTTATTTATTTATTTAATTGTTTGTTGTTGGTTGTTGATTCCGGACTGAGTCCGAGGAGTTTCGGGGGTCGGATGGATTGAGGACGGAGTGTTTGTTTGGTTGGTTGTTATTGGTTGTTTCGATTGGGCCGTGTGGTGTGCGTTGCATTTTATTTGTGTGCGTTGCATATCGCGTGCATGTGCATCATGTTTATCGGCGTTTTGGCGTTTGGGTGCGTGTGTCTCACGAGCCCAAGCCGTGATGGGTTATTATCACGGTGGAGCTCCTCTGGTCACTCGGGAGCGGTCAATACTGAGTGACATCCCCTGAGTAGTCGTCTGGGCGCTGACGAGTTTGGTACTAGAGGATGGGTCTGGCCCGGTACGTGCTGAGCACGAGTCCAGGCATCGCTCTATTCACCGATTCTGAGGCCCTGCGCGATGACGGAGTAGTATTAGAGGATGGGTCTGGCCCGGTACGTGCTGAGCACGAGTCCAGGCATCGCTTTACTCACTGACTCCGGGAGCGGAAATTAGAGGATGGGTCTGGCCCGGTACGTGCTGAGCACGAGTCCAGGCATCGCTCTATTCACCGATCCCGTGGCCCTTCGCTGGCGAGGGCTAGAGGATGGCCCGGCCCGGTACGTGCATGGCACGAGTCTGGGCATCGCTCGTTTAGGTGTCGCACGCGTAGCCGTTCTCTACGGTGTGGCACTGAGCCAGGGTGTGCGGATGATCCCTAGGGGAGATCATGGTGCATACGGAGCGGGTTGTGGTATGGTTTTTCAGTTATGATCATTTTTCTGGGAAAAATGGTGGTTTGGGCCATTATCTGGGATAATGGCGAGGTGTGGCTTTATGGAGGTTGGTGGGCCTTTTGGGTTTTGGCGTGCGTGTTAAAATATATGTGTAGCGGGGCGTGTGTTTGTTTGATCTTGTTTTCTTGTTGTTTGGGTTGTATGTATTTTCATCTGGTAGTGTTTGGGTCATACTTACCTGCGGAACCTTTCTTGGTTCCGTAGCTTTTGGTGCAGAGATCGAGGAAGAGGATGAGGAGGCTGAGCCCGAGGATGCGGCTCCGCCGGGTTGCTGATGCTGTGCTTTTTATCTGTTTTCAAACTTGTATTTGTGTTTCTTGTAATATTTTATTTAAGTATGTTTTAAACAGTTTGTATTACATTAAGAAAAAATTCTGGTACTTAATTATTGACTTGCTTCTCGCTGCGTTTGTCTTGTGCACTTTGTCGCTCTTGCACACACTTGGCACACGTCGTTAGGATGGTGGTCCGGGTTGTCACCATCCGGACGTCTCGATTTCCCCGTGTTCGGGCGTGGGGATTTGGGGGCGTCACAATGGATCAAGAATAGCGGCAATTAGTGTCATTACACATTAGTATTAACATTAGTATTATATGTTATTACACTAGTGTTATTATACATTAACATTCATGTTTATATATATGATTATACATTAGTATTATTGTTACAATCAGTCTTTATATATTAATATATTGTATTACAAGTTATTAACTAATTACATTTATTTATTATACGTTAGCATGATTACATATGTCGTATTCCAAACTGATGAATGTGCGAAAGTGCACTCTATATACCCTATTATTGGACTAAAATACTAAAATGTGAATAGAAATCATAGGAATTAATGTGTATTCTTAAATTGAATTTCTATTTACGTTGGGATACTCTTAAGCAGTTTTTTTATGTCTAATCTCAGAGTTTATAAAAGAGCAAGTCAAGCCCAGCCAAATTCAAAGGAGGACATTCATGGGGTTTGAGAGCAATTTGGAAGAAAAGAAAAAGAAAAAAAATCACAAAATGAAACCACAAGAAGTCCAAGTTTGAAATTCGCTAGGAGACAGTCTGGACATATTTTAGTCTTTTGATTGTATCTTTTTAGTCATATATCGGATTGATGCAATTCTTGATGCATTGGAAAGCTATCTTAAAGGGATATAACTTTGTCTCTAATAAGGATTTCCAAATTCGAACTCCTGAAGGTTATACGTGGCTGCCAAGATAAGTTCTAAAATTTAG
This sequence comes from Carya illinoinensis, assembly GCF_018687715.1. NCBI lineage: Eukaryota > Viridiplantae > Streptophyta > Magnoliopsida > Fagales > Juglandaceae > Carya > Carya illinoinensis. The sequence continues at coordinate 15,171,223 of NC_056767.1, read as the reverse complement.
GCGATTTTTTTATGCGGAAATCAAGAGGACATTAGGGTTTCTTTCTTACCCTATATAAGCATATCATTAGCACGAAATGGAGGGGAGGAAGAGGCACAAGAGGCAGATCTGAAGAGAGGAGAAAATCACTTCCATGGCCACCGGTCGCTTCAGTTTTTTTGGAGATTTTTGTTGTCCATTATATTTATGGGTAACTAAATTCTCAAGTAGGGTTAGGGATGAACTTGCACATTAGATGGTATTTCTAATTTATTCTTAATTCATGTATTTGATTTTCAATTGCTAAAACTCTTTTGTTTTATCATTCTCAGTTCATCGTTGATGTTTTCTTCTCCGAATAATCATAGAATTTATTGTGTTTATAGATTCAGTCATGCTTTTTCTATTGAATGGATTAGTTCTTTGATTATGTTTGGATCAATTATTTATCTATATTGATTTAGTTTTTTGTTTCAATATCGCTTCCTGAGTATATTGTCGTCATTGGATTTTATCAATAGGGGTAGTAATTCACGTTTTTTAAAAGTGGTGAATATTTTTTCAAAGGGTTACATTTGATTTAAGTCTGGTTTATAAATCTATACCTTCCGATTGGGAATTGCGGGAATTGAGTTCCTAATTGAGTTATCCAATGAATTAAGAATAATTAAAATACCAGATTTGTGCAAGGGATTCCCGACGCTCTACTGTTTATTAAATTTGAATACTTTTTCTGTTAATCACTTTGCTTCACTTGAATTTACATTTAAAATTAATCTTTGTTCTCTATTACTTATTTAATATTTTTTCTTTAATTTCTTTGTTCCTCTTACTATTCTTTTAATTTGTCTCCCTGTGGAATCGACACCCCAAAGCTGTGCTACAACTACTGCGTTATTCTTTGGGCGTAATCAAATTTTGGCGCCGTTGCCGGGGAGACGGTAGAAGAATTGTGAGATAATTTTTCTTTTCAACAGTTTGTAAAGGGGGTAACTTCGTTCCCTATTTTAGCTTGCTGCATCTTTTTTTATTTTCTTTTTCTTTTTGTAGTTTTTTTTTTTAGTGTTGGGTTTTTCTCTACCTTGCATACACAGGTATAGAGACGCCTTGGGTTGGTTTGCTTGTAGACCTGTGTTAGAGTCAGAGTTTAATTTTTCTGATCATTTGTTTGATAATTCTTCTAATTTTGAGAAAATGAGTGAACATGAAGATCAACCCACTAGGACCCTTCAGGATTACCTCCACCCTACACGCACAGCCACACCATCATGTATCATGTTTCTAGCTAATATTCGCCAATTGGATTTTAAAACAGGGATGATACAGTTACTCCCTACTTTTCATGACTTGGAAAATGAAAATCCATATGTGCACATTAGGGAGTTTGAGGAAGTAGTTGCGACTCTTCATAGTCAAAATGCAACTGATGACATTGTGAGACTTAAGTTCTTTCCTTTCTCTTTGAAGGACAGAGTTAAGAGTTGGCTATACTCATTGAGACCACGATCTATTGGATCATGGAATGAGATGACTCAGGTCTTCTTTAATAAATACTTTCCCCAACATAAGACCAATGCTTTAAAAAGGCAAATCTCAACTTTTGTACAAAAGGACAGTGAGACTTTGTATCAGTCTTGGGAGAGATTTAAGGAGCTATTGAGTATGTGTCCTCACCATGGATATGAGCATTGGCGCTTAGTGAGTTATTTTTATGATGGAATTACACCTAGAGAGCGTCAATTTGTAGAGATGATGTGTAATGGTGAGTTCTTACAGAAAGATCTTGATGAGGCCATAGAATACCTCAATGAGCTTGCTGAAAAAGCTCACACTTGGACTGGACCTAGTGCTACTGAGAGCACAAATAGGTCACGACCTGCAGGAAACCTAAATGGTGGTGGAATTTACCATCTCAGAGAAGAAGATAACCTAAAAGCTAAGGCTGAGATGCTCACTAGAGAGCTAGAGGCGTTGAAGACTAAGGACTTAAATTTAACTAACTATATAAATTATAGTTAAGTAAAATATATATAATAAATGTATAGAAAAACACACACACACACACACACACATATATATTTATAACATATTTATAATATCGGAGTCGGAGTGGAATCGGAGTCAATCCGACTCCATTTTTTACTCCAACATTTTGGAGAAAAAAGCTCTAACTCCAAAGTCGAAGTGGAGTCGGTGTTGGAGTCAGATTTTCGAATTTTTACTTAGCCCTACTTAGGCCAAGTTTGGATGAAGAGATACTTTTATTTCATCATATCTCATTCTATATTATCTCAATATCCAAACACTACAAATATTTTTTAATTTCAAATTTTTAACTTTTTCATCTAATCATTACCTAATTATTACAACTTTTTCAAAATATCAAACAAAATAGAAAAAACAATTCAACTTTTTCAAATTCTCAAAAAAAAAATTATATTCTAATTGTGATGACCCGCTTTTAAGTGTATTTTCGCTGAAATAATTGTTTTTATTTTAATTAATATATCAGATATTTTATTTTATTTTAATTGCGTTTTTAAAGTCGGTTTTTAATTTATTTTAATTTATTTGAGGTTGTGTTTTATTTCTTTTAGTTGTTTTTGTGGTTTTAATCTTTTTGGCGGTTTGTTTCTTTTTCCCGGAGTGAGGACTGGACCTCATTTCTTTTCACATCTTTTTTCTTTTTTTCTTTTTCTCTTTTTCCTTTTTTCTTTTTTTTTCTTTTTTCTCTTTCTTTTCTCTCTCCTCTCTCCCGCTCGACTCGGACCCCCCCCCCCGTGCTCTCTCTCTCTTCTCTCTCTCTCCCTACGCCGGCGTCACCTTCCCTAAGCCCTACCGCCGCCGTCCGGCCACCGTTCGGCCTCCCACCGGTCCCATTCTCTTCCTCTCCTTCCGGTCTACCTTCCCTCCAAAACCCACCCCCAACCGGCCGGCCATTTGGCCGGAAAAAGCTTCCAAAGGGCGCACGGATTTTGCTCCGATCCGCCGCCGTCGCTCCACCTCCGGCCACCATTTCTTCACCACTTCATCACCGACTCCTTGCCGTCCTAACCCACCTATTTCCGGCCTCCAACGACCACCGGAACAGCTCCTACGAGCTTAGTTTCCGTTTTGGGTAATCCGGCCATTTCCGGCCATTCCGCCGCCACCCACGGCCGTCCGTCACTTCCAATAGCTTCACAACCACCTCTAGACCATTCCCTATCAATTTCGTGACCTAGTTTGTCCCCGTTCAAAAGTGGGTTTTTCGGACCCACGGCCACAGTGAATTTTCACTGTGACGTTGCTGTTTTTCCGCCGTTTGCAACGCCTCGTGTTTTCTAAAATTGCCGTATAGCGCTGTAAGTATTTTCCAAACCCTATTTTCAGATTTAAATATATATTGCTCATTCAATTTATTTATTATCTGTTGTTGGTTGTTGATTCCGGACTGAGTCCGAGGAGTTTCGGGGGTCGGATGGATGGAGGATGGAGTTGCTTGATTATTTGATTTACGTGATTGGATCATTTTAATGTGCTTTGTTATGGCATTACATGATGCATGCACGTGTGTTGTGGGTTTATGAGAAAAGCCTGTGTTTTGGCGTGAGTGTGTTGCGGGTGCGTGTGTATCACGAGCCCAAGCCGGGATGGGTTATTATCTCGGTGGAGCTCCTCTGGTCACTCGGGAGCGGAATAAACTGAGTGATGTCCCCTGAGTTATCGAAAGCGATAATGGGAGCGGGACTAGGGGGTGCTTGGCTACGAACGCGCCGGGCGCGGAACCGGGCATCGGCCTACTCACCGACTCCGTGGCCCTTCGCTGGCGAGGGCTAGAGGATGCTTGGCTACGCACGCGCGGGGCGCGGAACTGGGCATCGCTCGTTGGGTGTCACATGCGTGGCGGTACTCTGCGGTGTGACACTGGAGCCAGGGTGTGCGGATGACCCCTAGGGGAGGTCATGGTGCATACGGTTAAAATTGGATAATGGTTTGAGATGTCAAATGTGTCTTTTGGCGTGCGTGGAAAACTTGTGTTTTACGGGTTTGTGCATTGGGCATGTTTCATGCATCTTGTTTGAGTTATATGTGTTTTTATCTGGTAGTGTTTGGGTTTTACTTACCTGCGGTACCATTCGTGGTTCCGTAGCTTTTGGTGCAGGAGATGAGGTTGAGGAGGAAGAGGCTGAGCCCGAGGATGCGGCTCCGCCGGGTTGCTGATGTTATCTTTTTATTTGTTTAAAACTGTATTTGTGGTATATGTAATATTTTATCTATGTACGTTTTAAACAGCTTGTATTATGTTAAGAAAAATTCTGGTACTTAGTTATGACTTTCTTATCCGCTGCGTGTTTCTCTGTACACTTTTGCTGCCTTGCACACACTCGGCACCCGTCGTTGGGGTGGTGACCCGGGTTGTCACCATCCGGACGTCTCAATTTCCCCCTGTTCGGGCGTGGGGATTTTGGGGGCGTCACAGGTGGTATCAGAGCGGTTTGGCTCTGGGTAAAACCACAAGTCCCATAGGTAGTACCAGAATGTTTTTAAAGTTGTGTTTTAAAATTATGTTAAGTATAGTTGTTTTATTTGTTTTATTTGTTTATGTTTGGTTGCTTGTTTTATTTAGTTATGTTTTGGCATGCGGGTTTCTTTTGTTTCTTGTTGCGTGGTGCTGTTTTGTTTTGTTGGTTTTATGATGGTTTTATTTGTTTTCTTAAAGGAGGGTCAAGAGTGGTATTGGGACAGGAATATGGGGAGACCAGGTAGACCAAGGAAAAATACTCAGGAACCGCAAGACAATACATCCAGGGATGACTCCATAGCCGAAGCAATTTGGCAGATGACGGAGTTCATGCAACAGAATATTAGGCCACAACAGGCAGGGCCTTGGCCACCACAAGGACCTTGGCCACCACAAGGGGGTCCTTGGCCACCATCAGGAGGGCCCTATCCACCGTCAGGAGAGCCTTGTCCGCCACAGGGAGTGTATTGGCCACAACCAGGAGGTCCCTGGCCATATCAGGGAGGGCCTTGGATGTATCAAGGAGGGTCCAGTAGCATGGTGCAAGCTGGGTGCACCTATGAGCGCTTCTTGGCGCATAGGACTCCACACTTCAATGGGAATGAGGATCCACTTCAGGCTGGGAAATGGATCAAAGATTTGGAGAAGACTTTTGAGGTGAGTGGGTGCACTGAAGCACAACAAGTACTCTATGCCAGCTACCTCTTACAAGGTATCGCTTCTGATTGGTGGGATACCAGGAGGGTGATGTTGGAAGCTGAACTGGGATCTTTCGCTGCGGTGACCTGGCAGCGTTTCAAGAAGGAGTTCAATGACCGCTTCTTTCCCGCATCGGTAAGGAAGCAAAAGGCAAGAGAATTCTCTAATCTGGTCCAAGGGGGCGCAACAGTGGAACAATACGCCCGGAGGTTCATAGAACTGGAGCGGTTTGCTCCTCATCTTGTTGCCACAGAGGAGCTGCGAGCTGAGCGTTTTCAGGAGGGACTACGCCCTGATATACGCCGATTGGTGGTCAGCCATCGGATATCCACTTTTCAGGAGTTAGTGGATGTGGCCACCCTTATAGAGCGGGAAAATAATCTGTGTATGGGATCCCCTTCAGGGCAAAAGAGGCGGAGTTTTTCTGGTGAAGGAAGCAGCTCGGGTTCGCCTCAGAAGTTTGTTCAGCGGACTGGAACCCGATCTCAAGCATCCTCCAGTGTTCGCATGGGAGGACGTATGCCTGTTTGTGGGGTTTGTAATAGAGCTCATGAGGGCGAGTGTCGCACGAGTAGCGGACCCCAGTGTTATCGGTGCGGTCAAGTGGGACATATAGTTCGGGATTGCCCCGTCAGAGCTCAAGGAAGCCGTGGAGGTAGACACGGTGGAAGAACCAACCCGAGACAAGCAGTATAAGCCCGGGTTTATGCAGTCACACCCGGAGAGGTGGATGTTGAGGCACCAGCGACCCATGATGCTGGAGTAATCACAGGTATGGATTAATTTAATTTTTTTAAGTTGGATTTAATTTTTGGTGCATTTGGTTTCTTCGCTGTTTTTTTTGGATTTTATGGGTTGTGTGTTTGGTTCAGGAAGAGTTCGTTTGTATGAGTTTTATGCTTGTACCTTGTTTGATTCTGGTGCTTCACGATCGTTTGTGTCTTCCACATTTGCTCGGGTGTGTAACTTGGTCACGGAACCGTTGCCGAAGGCTATGGTAGTGGCACTGCCCGACGGCGAGATGGTGTGGTGTTCCAAGGTTGCTTTGGGATGCCCGTTAAATTTTGAGGGAAGATTTTTGGATGCTGATCTGGTGGTATTCAAGCTGTTGGGTTTTGATATCATCCTCGGGATGGATTGGCTATACCGATATTCTGCGACTATTAATTGCAGAAGTCGGACAATTAGCTTTCAACTTCCGGATGGTGATTGTCTGGAATTTGCGGGGAGTAGATTAAAAGAAAAGCCGATGATTATATCGGCGATACAGGCAAGAAGAGAGATTGCATGGGGAGCGGATGCATTCTTGGTTCAGATGGTGTCCACGCCGTCTGAGAAGAAGTCCTTGGCAGACATTCCAGTTGTGGAAGAGTTCCCCGATGTGTTTGTGGATGACTTGCCCGGACTACCCCCCGTGCGAGAGATGGAGTTTGTTATAGACTTGGAACCTGGAGCGGCTCCTGTGCATAAGGCTCCTTACCGCATGGCACCGGCTGAATTGAAAGAGTTGAAGACTCAGTTGCAAGAGTTAGTAGAGAAGGGGTTTATTCAGCCTAGTACGTCGCCGTGGGGTGCTCCAGTTTTATTTGTTAAAAAGAAAGATGGAACCCTTCGTATGTGCATTGACTATAGGGAGTTGAACAAGGTGACCATCAAAAATAAATACCCTCTCCCGCGGATTGATGACTTGTTTGACCAACTTCAAGGAGCAGCGGTGTTCTCTAAAATTGATCTGAGGTCAGGATACTACCAGCTGAGAATCAGAGAGCAGGATGTGCCGAAAACTGCCTTCAGGTCGAGGTATGGACACTATGAATTTAAGGTGATGCCATTTGGGCTAGCTAATGCTCCTGCCGCTTTCATGGATTTAATGAATCGGGTGTTCCAACCTTATCTGGATTCCTTTGTGGTAGTATTTATTGATGATATACTGATTTATTCCCGAGATATTGAAGAGCATGTGTATCATCTTAGTTTGGTACTTGAGAAATTGAGAGAACACCAGTTGTACGCCAAGCTCAGCAAGTGTGAGTTCTGGTTGGAAGAAGTTAAATTTCTTGGGCATGTAATTTCCCAGGGTGGAGTGGCAGTTGATCCCAGTAAGGTAGAAGCCATTTTGTCATGGCCACGCCCAACTACAGTACGCGAGATCAGGAGTTTCTTGGGGCTCGCCGGTTACTACCGAAGGTTTGTAGAGGGTTTTGCTCGCTTATCCGGACCTCTCACAGCTTTGACTCGGAAGAATACAGAATTTGTTTGGTCAGAGAAATGTTAGAGAAGCTTCCAGGAATTGAAGAACAGGCTGACGACGGCACCAGTGTTAGCACTCCCAGAACCGCATAAGCCGTTTGTAGTCTTCAGTGATGCGTCTAAGTTCGGTTTGGGTTGTGTCCTTATGCAGGAAGGACGGGTTGTAGCCTATGCATCTCGTCAGCTTAAGGACCATGAGAAGAATTATCCGACGCATGATCTAGAGTTGGCTGCGATTGTTTTTGCACTCAAGATCTGGCGGCATTTCTTGTATGGGGAAGCTTGTGAGGTATTTACTGATCATAAGAGCTTGAAGCATTTGTTTTCCCAGAAAAATTTGAATATGAGGCAGAGGCGTTGGTTAGAGCTAATCAGTGACTATCAGTGTGAGATCAAGTACCACCCGGGGAAGGCTAACATAGTTGCTGATGCTTTGAGCCGGAAGTCTCATTTGGAGGATGAAGCCGAACCGTCAGAAATGGATTCGTTACTTTATGGGATGAGAAGGCTCCTTATAGAGAGTTCGCAGCAAGTAGAGATTTTGTCTTCGGTTCTGGACATTCGGGTAATAGATTTTGAAGAATTGAAAGCTCTCCAAAGAAAGGATCAGAAGCTGCTGAACATCAGGAAAAGAGTCCGAAAATCTCGAGGGCCGTTGCACTATAGCATGGATAGTGATGGAATACTTCGGTTCCGAGATCGCAGAGTGATCCCGAAGGACGCAGATTTCAAAGAACGAATCATGGCGGAAGCTCATGCGGCCCCGTATTCAGTTCATCCCGGCAGTACAAAGATGTATCGAGACTTGAAGAAAAATTACTGGTGGGATGGAATGAAGAAGGACGTTGCCTTATATGTGGAGAAATGCCACACGTGTCGTCAGGTAAAGGCCGAGCATCAGAGACCTGCAGGTGTGCTCCAACCCCTCCCAATTCCTGAGTGGAAATGGGATGATATCACGATGGACTTCGTAGTGGGTTTGCCGAGAACGCCTAGTGGGAAGAATTCTGTTTGGGTGATTGTGGACCGGTTAACGAAGAGTGCTCATTTTCTGCCTGTTAACAACACTGACTCTTTGGGTAAGTTGACTCGTTTGTATGTCAAGGAGATAGTGCGACTACACGGTGTACCGAAGAGTATAGTGTCGGATCGAGACCCGAGGTTTACGTCGCAGTTCTGGAAGAGTTTGCAGGCAGCTTTGGGTACTAAGTTGAAGTTCAGTACTGCTTATCATCCGCAGACAGATGGCCAGTCAGAGCGCACCATCCAGACTCTGGAAGACATGTTGCGAGCTTGTGCCCTGGAATTCCAAGGGAGTTGGAAAAATCATTTGCCGCTCATTGAGTTTGCCTACAATAACAGCTACCATGCGACCATTCAGATGGCTCCCTATGAAGCTCTTTATGGGAGAAAGTGTAGGTCGCCCTTGTGTTGGGATGAAGTTGGGGAGAGTAGGGTAATTGGACCCGAAATAATTCAGGAAATGCAAAGCCAAGTCCGGATCATCAGAGAAAAAATGGCGGCAGCTCAGAGTCGCCAGAAAAGCTACGCTGATACCAGGAGGAGAGAATTGTCATTTGAAATTGGTGATTGGGTTTATCTTAAAGTCTCTCCCATGAGAGGTGTTAAGCGTTTTGGTAAGAAAAGGAAACTAGATCCGAGGTACGTCGGCCCTTTTCAGATTCTGGAGAGAGTAGGGTCCGTCGCCTATAGAGTTGCTTTGCCGGATTATTTTGGGGATGTTCATGATGTCTTCCACGTATCATCCCTGAAGAAGAGCTTTGGGCAGCAAGAGCCACGTTTCGTTGACCCAGCAGGTATTCAGTTGCAACCGGATCTCACTTACGAGGTTGTTCCATCGCAGATTTTGGATTGGAAGGAGCAACAATTGAGGTCCAAGACGATACCGTTGGTTAAAGTGGCTTAGGGAGATCCGTTAGCTCAAGACTTCTCTTGGGAGCGAGCAGCGGACATGAGGGAGCTATATCCATATTTGTTTGAATGATGAAGGTATGTAATTTTAATCTTGGTCTCAGTTGGTTCATGTGCGTTTGTGTGGCTTGGTTTAAGTTGGTGGTGATCTTGCAATTTCGAGGACGAAATTGTTTTTAAGGAGGGGAGGATGTGATGACCCGCTTTTAAGTGTATTTTCGCTGAAATAATTGTTTTTATTTTAATTAATATATCAGATATTTTATTTTATTTTAATTGCGTTTTTAAAGTCGGTTTTTAATTTATTTTAATTTATTTGAGGTTGTGTTTTATTTCTTTTAGTTGTTTTTGTGGTTTTAATCTTTTTGGCGGTTTGTTTCTTTTTCCCGGAGTGAGGACTGGACCTCATTTCTTTTCACATCTTTTTTTTTTTTTTTCTTTTTCTCTTTTTCCTTTTTTCTTTTTTTTTCTTTTTTCTCTTTCTTTTCTCTCTCCTCTCTCCCGCTCGACTCGGACCCCCCCCCCGTGCTCTCTCTCTCTTCTCTCTCTCTCCCTACGCCGGCGTCACCTTCCCTAAGCCCTACCGCCGCCGTCCGGCCACCGTTCGGCCTCCCACCGGTCCCATTCTCTTCCTCTCCTTCCGGTCTACCTTCCCTCCAAAACCCACCCCCAACCGGCCGGCCATTTGGCCGGAAAAAGCTTCCAAAGGGCGCACGGATTTTGCTCCGATCCGCCGCCGTCGCTCCACCTCCGGCCACCATTTCTTCACCACTTCATCACCGACTCCTTGCCGTCCTAACCCACCTATTTCCGGCCTCCAACGACCACCGGAACAGCTCCTACGAGCTTAGTTTCCGTTTTGGGTAATCCGGCCATTTCCGGCCATTCCGCCGCCACCCACGGCCGTCCGTCACTTCCAATAGCTTCACAACCACCTCTAGACCATTCCCTATCAATTTCGTGACCTAGTTTGTCCCCGTTCAAAAGTGGGTTTTTCGGACCCACGGCCACAGTGAATTTTCACTGTGACGTTGCTGTTTTTCCGCCGTTTGCAATGCCTCGTGTTTTCTAAAATTGCCGTATAGCGCTGTAAGTATTTTCCAAACCCTATTTTCAGATTTAAATATATATTGCTCATTCAATTTATTTATTATCTGTTGTTGGTTGTTGATTCCGGACTGAGTCCGAGGAGTTTCGGGGGTCGGATGGATGGAGGATGGAGTTGCTTGATTATTTGATTTACGTGATTGGATCATTTTAATGTGCTTTGTTATGGCATTACATGATGCATGCACGTGTGTTGTGGGTTTATGAGAAAAGCCTGTGTTGTGGCGTGAGTGTGTTGCGGGTGCGTGTGTATCACGAGCCCAAGCCGGGATGGGTTATTATCTCGGTGGAGCTCCTCTGGTCACTCGGGAGCGGAATAAACTGAGTGATGTCCCCTGAGTTATCGAAAGCGATAATGGGAGCGGGACTAGGGGGTGCTTGGCTACGAACGCGCCGGGCGCGGAACCGGGCATCGGCCTACTCACCGACTCCGTGGCCCTTCGCTGGCGAGGGCTAGAGGATGCTTGGCTACGCACGCGCGGGGCGCGGAACTGGGCATCGCTCGTTGGGTGTCACATGCGTGGCGGTACTCTGCGGTGTGACACTGGAGCCAGGGTGTGCGGATGACCCCTAGGGGAGGTCATGGTGCATACGGTTAAAATTGGATAATGGTTTGAGATGTCAAATGTGTCTTTTGGCGTGCGTGGAAAACTTGTGTTTTACGGGTTTGTGCATTGGGCATGTTTCATGCATCTTGTTTGAGTTATATGTGTTTTTATCTGGTAGTGTTTGGGTTTTACTTACCTGCGGTACCATTCGTGGTTCCGTAGCTTTTGGTGCAGGAGATGAGGTTGAGGAGGAAGAGGCTGAGCCCGAGGATGCGGCTCCGCCGGGTTGCTGATGTTATCTTTTTATTTGTTTAAAACTGTATTTGTGGTATATGTAATATTTTATCTATGTACGTTTTAAACAGCTTGTATTATGTTAAGAAAAATTCTGGTACTTAGTTATGACTTTCTTATCCGCTGCGTGTTTCTCTGTACACTTTTGCTGCCTTGCACACACTCGGCACCCGTCGTTGGGGTGGTGACCCGGGTTGTCACCATCCGGACGTCTCAATTTCCCCCTGTTCGGGCGTGGGGATTTTGGGGGCGTCACACTAATACTATTTTAGCTTTATAATATTTTTATATAACTTTTTCTCTCTCATTTTTTAAAACCACATAAAACATTTTAATTCAAACTATTTCACTACTATTCATAAATCATCTCACTATTATTTACAAATTATCTCAACTCATCTTTTCTCAACTTACTATCCAAATTAGTCCTTAGAAAATAACTTCATATATCACATAGGAAAATGTTAATATGCCGCCTGAATTTGCCCCCTCACATTGACCGTTCATGTATTTTAAAAAACAAAATTAATTTTTTTACTTAATAATTAAGAAAGTGACTTTTAGTATATTGGTATATATTTTTATTTTTTTTAAATATTTAAATATGTTAAAAAAATTAAAAAAAATAAAAGATTAAATTTATTCTAAGCGGCATGCCGAGCGGTTATTGCTAGGTGGAACCCTAGCAACACTCTTACATTATGTTCCCAAGAATGGCTCAATTGTCTGTTCCCGCTTGTTCATAATCTTCAAATACTTGATAATATATATATATATATATATATATATATATTATATAATTTCATTATCAAATATTAGTCAAATATAAAATTCTTTTAATTTTAAAATTTTAACATTTTCATCTCAATAATAATACTTAGATAAAGCCATGGAGAGAGTAATTACGAAGTCTATCTAAGAAATGACATTTGCAGTCATAAAATATGTAAACATTACATACTATTTTTGAAAAGAAAAATGAGTAAATATAAAACTCATATGAAAAAAATAATTTTTTTAATGATAAGCCTTATCCTTTTTCAAAAGTATTACACGGTACTTGCACAATTTATGAATATTTTTAGTATTATTTTTCATTTAATTATTACAAATTTTTCAAATTTTCAAACAAGATATAAAAAATAATACAAATTTTTCAAAATTTTAAAATAAAATAACACTAAAAATTATATTCAAACTGAATTTTTAATTTTATAATAATTATATTAAACTTCTTCTCTCTCATTTTTTAAAATCTAATAAAAGTTTTTAACTCAAATAATTTTATTATTATTCAAAAAATTCTCATTTTATCTAATTATCCAACTATGTCTTTATTGTATGGTTGGAAATGATGTTATAACATCATACATTTTGAAAAATATTGGAAGACATTGGTGGCCAACACAAGGACTTTTATGCTTGACATTTTTCACACCGCCAGATGCAATAAACGGCCAGGATTCTTGTGATTTCAGAACCCGCATTTTTATAAGCTATTTAAACAACTCGTCCTCACCGTTCATCCTCGTTCAATTGTTTGCCAGAGCACAGCTTACAGATATGTGCAGTAGTAACTCATCACCCTCAGTATCGCCGGCCCTCCCATGGAAGACGCGCCTTTCCATCCGCCTCCTGTCGGCCGCCACTGACCTCGTTCGCCGTCCTAACGGCACAATTAACCGCCGTCTCATGTCCCTCCTCGATTTTACAACACCTGCCACTCCCAAACCCATCAACGGCGTCAAGTCTTCCGACATAATCGTCGATCCCATCCGCAATCTCTGGTTTCGCCTCTTCATTCCCACGGCGACCACTTCAACTTCCCTCCCCGTTCTCATCTTCTACCACGGCGGTGGTTTCGCCTTCCTCTCTCCCTCCTCCAAAGCCTACGACGCCGTTTGCCGCCGCTTCGCAAGTGAACTCCCCGCCGTTGTTATCTCCGTCCATTACCGTCTCTCCCCAGAGCATCGTTTCCCTTGTCAATACGACGACGGTCTCGACGTCCTGAAATTTCTCGATGGCAGCCATGACGAATCGGTACTGCCCGATATGGCGGACACGTCCAAGTGCTTTTTGGCGGGTGATAGCGCGGGTGCGAACTTGGCTCACCATGTAGCGGTCAGGGCTTTTGGGGAGAGATTTCGAAAAGTAAAGATCGTCGGATTGGTATCAATCCAGCCGTTTTTCGGGGGAGAGGAGCGAACGGAATCGGAGATCCGATTATTGAGGGCGCCGATAGTTTCGTTGGACCGTACGGATTGGATGTGGAAGGCATTCTTGCCTGAGGGGGCGAACCGGGACCACGAGGCCGCAAATGTGATCGGGCCGAATGCAGTTGACATTTCAGGTTTGGACTATCCGGATACACTTGTGGTGGTGGGGGGATTCGATCCGTTACAGGACTGGCAGAAGAGGTACTACGATTGGTTGAAGAAATCGGGAAAAGAGGCGAGGTTACTCGAGTATCCAAACTCGATCCACGCATTTTATGTGTTTCCCGAGTTGCCCGAGGCGTCGCAGTTGCTTGAGCAAATCAAGGATTTCGTGACTTCATCTGCTCTAAAATCTAAGCTGCGTTAGCGAAATAAAGGTGATATTCGAATGCTGTATGTCATTTCAAAACTCTTAATCTTTTAGCTGGTAGATTGTTATTGTCACAATAACTTCCACTTGCCATGTATGAAACAGTTGAAGAAAACTTTTGAGCAATAATAGCGTAAGAAATTAAAAAAGTCATACAAATTATTGTTCGGATCTATCTTACATTATTTATATATATTTTTGGAAATTGATACGCTTTAAAAGGTTGAGAAGAGTAATTAAATTTATGAGGAGCAGTTATAGTCATGGTCAAACTATAAAATGATGCTATATAATTTTATCTAGTATTCATTTAAAAGAAAGTGAGCTGAAAAAATTAATTTTTCCTTATATAAATCTTATATTAATAATATATTTTTTAAATGAGAGTGTATTAGATTTGCATAGTCTTAGACTGTATAAAAAAATGATTTATACAGTGTTAGGATATACAAGAACTGTGTATTTATTTTAAAAATATAAATAAATTTAAAATTTATATGAAAAAATTATTTTTTAATAATAAATTTATTTATTTATTTTAAATAATACCAAGGCTTACCTATCTTAACACCGAAGAAATGATAATTGTACATTCTAGAATGTATCCTAACTTTATTTAGGGCTGTTGTGCGGTCCAATTCGTACTGCCGGGTGTGCCGCCCAATTCATATATGTATTTTTTATTTTTTTATATTTTTTAATATATTTAAATATTTTTAAAAATTATATCAATATATTTAAAATTATTAAATAAAAAATAATAATAATAAAAATTTAACCAACATTCAAATAGGTTGGTCAAGCCCAAGAGTTGCCAAGTTCTACTCTTACTTATTTCTATCAAAGCTCAATTATTGTTCTTAGAAATGTGCTACCATGCCGCTTTGCGCCATTCAAGCTGATCGCTAGGTAGTTTTTTTTTTTACACTTTTTAATTTATTTAAATATTTTTAAAAAATAAAAAATATTGATATATTGAAAATCACTTTTTTAATAATTAAATTAAAAAAATGTGACTTCTTTAATAATTAAGTTTAAAAAAAATTTGTGACCGGGGCAACGGGTGAGGGGGGCATGGTGGCTTTTCCGTTGTTCTTAAAGGGAAAGGTAGACTTGGTCGACTACCACATCATGACATGCTACAAGACAAATACATCATTTAGCCGTGCTATATCACTGAGACGAGTCCCAATAAGATCAACAAAGTAATACTGCCTTTTCACCGGAAATTATGAAACTATGGACGGGTCCACAAGACTTAACTCAGCCGTTTCGTAGAACTTTAGAATTGATCTTTGTAAATCACATTCACCAACTTTTGGGAAGGATGTATTGCATCTCCACCGACGTCACCTTTTTTGAAATGAGGGTAATAAAAAAGATATTATTTAGTTTATTTTTATAGATAAAATGAGATGTAATAGATTAAAATTAAATAAAATATTAGTAGAATATATTTTTTTAATATTTTTTTTATTTTAAAATAAAAAAAATTGAATTATTATTTATTTAATGTAAAATTTTTTAAAAATTATAATGATGATATATGAAAACAAATGCTCTTCTCAAATTTCATTAGTGAGTAAAATTCAATAAAAATCTTCATAAAATCATCCTTACAATGTCCCAACAAGCTTAAAAGAAAATTATTGTGAAGCCATATGGATCTGGTGCTTTATCTTTATCCAACCCTTAATACAATCAGCTCTGCTAGGGACAGTCACGAGATGCAACCGAGGGGCAGTCGTCTAAGCCACGTCAGTCGAGTTATTATTAAAAAAAAAAAAATAGAAAGAGAGATGCAGAGGTTGTCTTCTTCATTGGTGGGTGTTTCCGGATCAACTCCAGGTGCTTCCCCTCCTCTCAGCGTAGAAAACACTAACAACAACAGTAAGGGTAAACAAAGATGATGAACATCGCCTAAATGAAGACAACGACTATGTGGAAATATTTTTTTTATTTCTGTTTATTTTTTATTTATTGGATGTAAATCTGGATGTTTAATTTGTGTTGTTGTTCCATTTGGTGAAAATGTTTGCAAAACTAGGGCTTTTTTATTTCCTGGATTTAGATCTACTTCTCAACTTGTGTTCGTTGGAATCTATTTTTTGCTGTTGGGTTTCTCAGCTAGATATATTTCTCTGCAATTTCTATTGTTGGAGTTGTTAATGAAGAAGATTGTAATCTCTTCAGTTCTCTGTTTTTGAAATTTTTTTCCTCATGCAAGGAAGATGACGGTTGTGTGGGAGAACTTTTTTTTTTTTTTTTTTTTCCAACTGTTTCTTCAATTTCATATGTAATCTACTAGGTAGAAGGGGATGGGAACATCGAAAAGAGGGAAAAGGGGGAAGGAGGCTGAAGATGGAGAAGAAAGAAGATGGAAATTGAAATGATAAAATGGTGCGTTTGCAAATTTGTATGAAACGAACCGTTTCATTTACAACACGTTGGCACCGATTACGCGGCGACTCCCCAAGCCGTTTGCCCACAACATTTTTCTAATACAATAAGCACTTTGTCCACTTCAAATGGCCTTTCCAATCAAGTTGAACTGATCAATTGAATCGACTAGTCTGTCTACCTTGGTCTTGCTTTGTCATAAGCTTGTCATAAAAATGGACCCGTCCCATAATTGATCAGCCAGCTTGTCATAAAATGAAATTTGAAAAGGCAGTTATCACTTTTTATGGTTGAATGATTTTTAGCATTATAATACTGCCCTTATAAATTATGTAAACAACTAGAACCAGAGATTCTGAAGAGAACCCGAGCTACCAAAAGATTTGTTCACAGCTGGATAAACTAGAGACACAGTCGCAGGGTTTTCTGTCCTATTAACTTTCAGTAGGACAATGTTACACCCACCAAGGCTGTAGCACGAGAAAACTCACCAACAAGGCCTTTTGGCCTTTATTTATGCTTTTTTTTTTCATCTATTTTTTTATTTTCATAAATAGTTTAAAAAAAAAAATTTCACAACATCATTAAAATATACTTATTTAATCATTAAATAAAAAAATATATATAAATTAAATAAAATACTAATCGGTAAAAATGCTCGTGTTGCATCCTTGGTGTGGATGCAGCACTTTCCTTCACAGTTATACATGAGGACTTCGGACAAATAAATAATCTGGCACCATCATCAATTATGAGAAGAAAATTTGACCCAGAACTGAATTGTATTTTCAAATCTTAAAAGACGCCGATACCTCTATTCAAATCACTTGTTTTGAAAATGTTTCTGGTTCTTTTGGGGCCAATCTTGTTTTCCATGCAACCATATCTGAAACAATCTAGTACCGACATAAGGTATCACACATCTTTTCTTCCTGTTGAGTAATTGATCACTGCAGTTTTCCCTGGAAAGAGCTTCGGAAGTGTTGCAAATTGCTTGCTTTTCAAAGTGATTGATTCTGTCCTCCTTGGTAAACAAAGCAATGAAGAAGCCTTCTCCATCCTCAGCAGGGTCAGTTCGCAGCAAATGTTGTGCTGCATGACAATAAAAATCAGGCAGTAATGGGAGATATTGGCAGTGTTGATTCTCCAAGTTCTAAAAATTGTTTTCTGGAAAATTCAGAGGTCTCTGTACATCAAAACTCAAATAACTTTGGATTGGTATGAATTTGTAACAAATACAAGTTTTTCATTATCAAATTTCATGATTTCTATTGGTGTAAAACAAATTGTGCTTGAGACAGAGCAGCACTTACAGCCTTGAAAAACTGGGAGACCACGGAGTTGCCACTGGGGGAAGGGAGTTGCTAGTTGAAAGCCATAGGAGGCAGCAAGGGGCAGAACAGATTCGATGACATCTTCATTTTCAATTTGGTGAATGGAACATGTGCTGTACACCACTCTTTCAGCCGCTGGAACTATTATCAGATCATATAGTACCCTTAAAATAAATTCCAAGTGCTGTACAGTAAAACAACAAAATTTTTATGGAGTAATATCCTCCAGGAGACGGGGAGAGAGAAGAAGAAAAAGAAACCAATTGAATAGGCCAATATAGTCTGATGTTTTAAAATCCATGTTTCAATGGAAATTTGTCCCAGAGAGGATTCTCCCATTACTAAAAGTTCCACAAATCACAACAAAGATCAAGGTTTGGCATTAACGTTTGTGATTGAACAATTTGTCAAAATAACAATGGACTGTCCGATACTTTCACATGGGAATAAATATATGAACTAACTACCAAACTTTGGGGAAAATGATAGCATGGATGAATAGTCAGTAAACCATCCTAGCACAGAAACAAACTTACAAGATAATGCATGAGCGAGTGCTTTTTTCTGGAAAGCCGCAAGCTTGTTCAATCTTTCAGTGTCCTTAACATCAGCTGCAAAATCTATGAAAATTAAACACAGAAGGAGATATGATAAAAGGACAGAGTAGCTGTAACACCTCATTCCATTAAGGATAGGATGCAACATTGTTCGGGCTGTAGTGCAAATAACAGAAGTCTCGTATACCAAAAGCCTAAGCAGCCTTTATTGATAAACTTTAACATCGTACAATATTATTATAAATCAAACTTAATTATTAAACTTAGTCTACAATCTAAAAACGTCATACTATACATATTATATACACCCCTTATTGTTGTACAATCACAAACTGAAAACATTTTCAAGGTAAAGACTCCAATTCTATATTTAAAGGCTTGTGCACTTGTCCTCGACAGAATCTGGTTATATACTCACTAAAGAGGTACATCATACAATAAAAAGATAAAACCATTATAAACATCATTTATCCTTGTTAAGCATTGATAAAAAAAAACAATTTCCATTTAATAGCTTGGATGACCTACACACAATTACGCCATATGTGTTAGGGTTGGCGATATCAAGGATCCCGGCTCCGTTCCGTCATAATAGTGGAGTCGTTTTTTTCATAACATATGAAAAAAACCCAATAAACAGTGGTGCATTCAAGTGATTCAACACCATGGACTATACAAGACAGTTGCCTCCGCCTTCTACACTTCTGTACCATCGCCTAGTCATCCATTCATTAGGCAAAAACATTTAAAAACATGTGATTGACCACACATCATCCATAGCCCACACATCATCTTTCTTTCTCTCTTTTCTAACATTCTTTTCATTTTCATAAAATATTCCTAACATAGTATATGCACATCATAAAAATAGTATAAACATGTGACATAAAAAAATTTGAATAGACTATTGTTAAGATTAAAAAAATAAAGTTTATGCATAGCATTTGAATAATCTTTCATAACATTTTCTTTTGATCAGTGAAAAAAAATGCACCGTTCACATATCATATAAGGTATGTAAAAAGGGACTTTCGAAGAAAGGCTAATAGCATATGTTTAACTTAAAACCATTTTTGATAAAATTATTTCATTTAAAAGTTGAAAAACTAAAAGAAATGATCATATCTTCTTCTTTTTTTCTTTTTTTTGTTTTATACATTAGGGGAGTGGGGTTGAACCCATGATCTCGATTTTGGAGATATGGGTCTTGCGCCATCAGGCAATGTCTACTTGCCTAACTCCTTAACGTCAAGAACTCAGTCAGCTTCGCTTAATAACCCAGTAATCATATTTGTAAATAATGAATCTATTGAGGCATTTTCTACCATATAGCCTTCCTTAATACCTTAATACTACTCCCAGTACTAAGGACGGATTTGACTTGTTCTCTTTTAAATGCTCAAAAGTTGCTTGTTTATACTTTAAGACAACTACATCATTGAGTGATCATTCACTCTAACTTATTTCTCATGTATGATTTAGTGTAAGTCAGTGTTATGATACACTTTATTTGGAAATCTATCCTTAAATCATTTTTTTCAAGTAAAAAACTATGTTAGAAAGCACCAAAGGTGTAACCCTAGTAAACATGATGTATATACAAGAGATATCTATCTAGGAGAAAAACATACAAGAAAATCCTGAAATTTGAACCCATTGAAGTCTAAGTCCTTACTCGAACTTAGCCTTTGTACAATCATTAGGTCTTTATAATATGGTTTTTAAGTCATTAGTTTCAGCTTTGAAGTTCGCTGAAACATTGTTTATTGACAGCTTTTGAACTTAGTTTATTGGATTTTGAGGTCACTAGTTTGAGGCCTTTTTTGACTTTTCCTAGGTTTTTAGGGCAGTTGATAGTCCTTCTAACAAATCTCATCTTGGACTAAGATATAATCTTTGAGGCCGCAATTTTATTCCTATGGTATAGATGTACTTACTGAAAAGCAAGGAATGCATAAGTGAAGATTACTTGGATGTAATTCCTTTATGGCTTATGAATGTTGGGGTTTTGAACCATTGGAAGGCAACTCAACATAGGTCTAATCTGTGGTCACATATTAGACAACACTAACAGCCACCTACATTGGTTATTGCAGTGCTGTAGAAAATACTTTTTTTTTTTTTTTTTTATAACTGATGTTGAAAATAACAGCCAACTCCACATAGGTGTTCTAAGATGTAACATTGTTGCATTTGCAATGCGCAGACAGCTAGTGAACACTTTTTGCTTTCGACAAATCCCAGATTTGATGGGCGCTAAAATGGACCTAGTCTTAAAGATCCTTTGCAAGTTCCAAATGGGCCAATTACAAGGTTAAGAACCAAGAAGGTCAAGGAGGTAATGCAAGAATTGATGCAATCCACTTTGGATGAGTCTAGCAAGAGCCCAACATTCAAGATGGGCTTGAGGGACGAAAATCTAGTTTTGATTCATTTGATACAAGCTATAGAAGAGGGCAACAACATGACTTAAAGGCGTTGGGTACTTGAAAGCTTTCAACTTGTTTAATTCATTTAAAGGACTTATTTTATTAGTTTAAAATAATTTGGTTTATTATGAGGACTTAAGGGGGGCGCCTATTTAACGGCATGTTGAGAAATTTATTATTTTATTGAACTAGGATTTCAAGAAGTTACTATAGTCAAGTTAATGTAGACATGGCACTATTTACTCATGGGCATTTTTTGGAAGATGAGGATTTATTTTGGCTAGAGTTTTAATTAGGTTTTGGTTTAAATACTCTTTGAAGCCTCATTTTAAGAAGTTTATGAAATTTGATGAATTTGATTTATTGTGAGTTGAGTTGATCTCCTCTTATTCTTGAATTAACTTATCAAAGGTAAATCACAACTTTTGTGGCGCTCCTCCTTATAATCTAGATTCTTGAAACAGGTTTTTCAACGGATTTAGATTTTAATATAATCTAGGTTTTTGAAACGAGTTATTCATCAGGTCTAGATTTTCCATCCATTAGCTTAATTTTGGCTTTCTTGGGTGAGTTTCCAATGTTGTTGTTGGGTCTCAAAGCGAGTCGATTGGGGTTTATCGGGTGAGTTTCCCCAATCGACTCACTTTGAGACCCAACAACAACATTGGAAACTCATCCAAGAAAGTCAAAATCAAGCTAATGGATAGAAAATCTAGACCCGTTGAGGAACTCGTTTCAAGAACCTAAATTATATTAAAATCTAGACCCATTGAAGACAAAAACCCAGATTATAAGGAGGAACGCCACAAAGGATGTGATTTACCTTTGATAAGTTCAAAAGTTCATTCAAGAACAAAAGGAGATAAACTCAACTCACAATGAATAAAATTCATCAAATTTCATAAACTTCTTAAAATGAGATTTCAAAGAGTATTTAAACCAAAACCTAATTAGAACTCTAACCAAAATAAATCTCCATCTTCCAAAAAATGCCCCTTAGTGAATAGTGCCGCGTCTACAGTACTCGGCTACAGTAACTTCTTGAAACCCTAGTTCAACAAAATAATAACTTTTCCAATATGTCCTTAAATAGGCGCCCCTCTTAAGTCATTCTCATAATAAACCCAATAATTCTAAACTAATAAAATAAGTCCTTTAAATGAATTAAACAAGTTGAAAGCCTTCAAGTGCCCAAAGCCTTTAAGTCATGTTGTTTCCCTCTTCCATAGCTTGTATCAAATGAATCAAAACTGGATTTTCATCTCTCAAGCCCATCTTGAATGTTGGGCTATTGCTAGACTCGTCCCAAGTGGATTGCACCAATCCTTGCATTGGCTCCTTGATCTTCTTGGCTCTTGACCTTGTAATTAGTCTATCTGGAACTTGCAAATGATCTTTAAGACTGGATCCATCTTGGCGCCCATCAAGATTTGTTTCAAATGATTAATATGCATGCAACTCTTCAAAACGTTGCTTAAACATTAATGCATCATAAAATCAAGGAATTTTATCCAAGTCATGCTATTCAAAGGAGAAATCAGTCCAATCTGGTTGGTGGCAGATTTTTAAAAGGCTCTTAAACCATTCTTCATTCTTTTTCTTTTCTAAACATTAGCTCAACAATAATTGTCCAGGTACTAGGAGTGACCCTGCTGTAGAAACCTTCCAAGTGCTCACAATTCCTGAAGTTTAACGTTTAGGTGCACAGACTGATCAAATTTTATACCAAGATTGCATGAAATTCGACCAAAGGACAACTCCGCATTAGATATGATACCATGCACAAATAGAAAACCAAAATGATCATGCTGAATGCTGTATAAGTATCATGAAAGCAAACTGCCTCAAAACAGTATTTGAATCATGATTTATGCATATTAGATGTGTCATGATACAAGATGATGCATATATACACACAGACACACACATCCATGGAATTCAAGTCAAGTTTTTGTCACATGGTGCTGCCCCATTTGCAGTGTCATGAAGACCAGGGCAAAAAAAGTTCATTACTGAAAAACTGCATACCCGAGAATCACCAGTGAAGGATCAAACTTGCATGCTTTAGTTCTATAAGTTTGAACCCTAAGGACAGCACATCACGAGATCAAATACTCGAGGATAGAATCTGCCCTTGCAACCGAGAAAAAGCCATAGTTTATCCCTCATAAAAAGGTCATAGTAACTATTAAGGGACTGCTGCCAGTAACCCCAAACTTTCCTAAAACCAAAATTTCTTAACATAGCATGCATGATAATGATAAAAAAGCATTGACACACAGGCGAAATGATAAACCCTTAGCAGAGCATGTAGTATGCAAGAATTCATGCCATAAGCAGGTTACAGATAAGGGGGTGCTGACAACAAGCCCAGACAGCTCTGAGAACTATATTTCCTCCTCGGTTAAACACATCCCACACACGAGAGCGACCTCATATGACGTCACGGATATGTTGATGACACACCCATAACTGAAAGCATGATTTAGCTTTAGAAAATCATGACTAAAGCTAAGCTATGCATAATACACTTGATGTCAGCACTGGACAGCATTACATCCACCTCAATAAAGGGCTCCCAAAGCCTAATAACAACCAGATTCCTTGCTGGAATTGTAAATCTCCTAAATCTCAAAGGAAATTGTCCTACGGAACTGATTTACAACAAAGACTCCACATTAAGAACTTCCTACCAGCAGGTATTTCTCAGTTTGAAGAGATGAAAGTTAGACTGAAATTGACATGGTGTATAGGTAGGTGATTGTTGACAAGACTGATTCTTTGCATAAGGCTAGAGGTATTGTGATCATACCCTTCTTGTTAATTATGTAAACAAAAATGCTCTTTTTGCAAAGTTATACTACATGTACATGTTTCAACGATATAAGATGTATAGATTGTTTATTGCTAGCCCATGTTACACGTACCCTATTTTTATAAGCACAATGAATGCAATAAAATGGATTGTAAACTTTTGCTTGCAATGTTTATATATATAGTATCACCATATATTAAATCAATGAAAGATATGAAAGGAAAGGAATATTGAAAAAACAAGAAAAAAGAAAAGGAAAAGGAAAGGAAAGAAAGGATCAAATGAGGGACAGATATAAGGTAAATGAAGATTTATGGTACCAAAGGTAAAAGAGCGGATGGCAACATTAGGATAGGCAACCTAGGGATGCCTATCCCTAAGGAGGACTACCTTCTCCCCAATAGTCCCGGCAAGAGCTGAGCTCACAAGGATCACTCAGGGCTAATAGTGCATACTAGCCATCGACTGAAGGAAAAATGTATATGCATAAATGTAACTGAAAGTTGATGGAGAATCTCTTTATAGCTAAAAAAAGTATCTTATTATCTTGTTGACTATATGATATAGTTGCTCACTGAGTATTTGTTTTTACGTGTTAACTGCCCAAGATGATGATGACCAATGTGAGGATGGAGCTGCTGAACAGGACATAGCTCAGGGAGAAGAGGCATAGGCTACGTTATTTATAATTTATGTTTTATATTACAAATAAACGACTTTTTTTTTAATAGCACAAGACTGAACAATTTCTAATAAGTTCTACCTATGAGTCTATTTTAATATAGTTGGACTTCTTTATTTTATTTTTTGGGATTTGGCTCATATAAAGTTCTTTTAATGTTAGTAGCTTTCCTAACCCTCGAGCGGAGGATTGTTACATGGGTCTTCCATTAGGGCCTTCAAAGCAAAGGCAATTCGGGAGGAGATTATTGAGAACATAGATATGCGTCGTCTAGCCAGTTGGAAGAGGATATAATTTGTCTAAAGAGGTAGAA
The DNA here is from genome assembly GCF_018687715.1 of Carya illinoinensis. Classification (NCBI taxonomy): domain Eukaryota; kingdom Viridiplantae; phylum Streptophyta; class Magnoliopsida; order Fagales; family Juglandaceae; genus Carya; species Carya illinoinensis. The sequence goes on along the minus strand of NC_056767.1, from coordinate 15,146,794 downwards.
TCACTTTGACCAAGAGCACTCTTTCTAACCATCCCACATATTTTATGTCTCTTTGACGGGCACCAATATGGACCTAGTCTTAAAGATCCATTGGAAGTTCCAGATGGGTCAATTACAAGATCAATAGCCAAAATGATCAAGGAGGAAATGCAAGGATTAGTGCAATCCACTTGGGATGAAGCTAGTAAGAGCGCAACACTCAAGATGGGCTTGAAGGAAGGAGAACCAATTTTGATCAATTTGATACAAGCTATAGAAGAAAGCAACATGATTTGAAGGCATTCAATTTGGTTAATTCATTTAAAGAGCTTATTTTATTAGTTTAGAATAATTGGGTTTATTATGAGAAGGACTTAAGGGCATGTTGGGAAAATTATTATTTTTGTTGAACTAAGATTTCAAGAAGTTACTATAGTGCAGCACTATTTACGGTACTGTAGTGCCGCACTGTTCACTTAAGGCTATTTTTGGGAAGGGGCCTTATTTTGACCTATGATTATTTTTGTTAGGGAGTATTTAAACATTTTTGGCTGCCCACTTCATGGTTAAACAATATTGAATTTCATTGTAAGTTGAGTTATCTCCTCTTATTCTTCTTGTTCTTCTTGAACTTATGAACTTATCAAAAGTAAATCACAAGCTTTGTGACGTTGCTCCTTTGTAATCTGGGTTATTGTGACGGGTTCTTCAACGGGTCTAGATTTTAATATAATCTAGGTTCTTTAAACGAGTTCTCAACGGGTCTAGATTCTCCATCCATTGACTTGATTTGGCTTTCTTGAGTGAGTTTTCAAATTGATTGTGGGTTCAAGGAATTCCAATTCCACAGGTTCACATCACTCTTTCTAACCAGCCCACATATTGTCTAAAGGAGGTAGAATACTTTCCTATTTTTGCTTGGATAACCACACTTAGGATGATTCTCATGATGGATAACTTAAAGAAGAGATGTTCTCGTGATTGAGTGGTGTTACACATGTAAGAGAAGTGGAGAGTCCATTGATCATCTCCTTCTTCACTGTGATATTGCAGGAGCACTGTGGAGTGGCTTCTTCAGGTGGATCATACCAAGAGGAATTGAGGAGCTCTTTTATTCTTGGAGAAGACCAGATGGCAGCTCACAAATTGCAGCAATATGAAAGATTGCCCCCATTTGCCTCATCTGATGTAATTAGAATTAGAGAAGTAATAGAAACTTCAGAGACCATGAGCAGACAATGGATGAGCACAAGAACTTCATTATCAACACTCTTTGCCTGGACTGTATCTACAGACTTTAATGCTCTAAACTTGCAAGAATTCTTTGCATCTTTTTCACATTCTAGATAGACACCCGTTGCCAATCAAAAAGGTGTCACTCTTGTACCTAAATTACACCTTTCGCACTTATCAATAAAGATCCATTACTAGTTTATATATATCTATATATACTAGGTAGGGCCTACGCTTGCACTTATTCCCTATTGAAAGTGCTACTGCATTTTTTATATGGTAATTATGAATTTTAAGATGCATAACAATTAGAACAAGTATGATAAATGTAAAGATAATTATAAATTTATGCAAAAATTTTTACAAATGATTATAGTTATACTTGAAAAAAAGAAGGGAACAGAAAATGTAAAATTATTGAACGCATAACAAATCAAATATTTAGAACTCATTATATTGAAATCATAATAGGACATGCATTGCTCCACTCGTTATAAGACCAATTAGACAGGTAGAAAATAATAAAGAAAATATTATTATTATTATTATTATTTTCTTATAAATGAAAAAAATGAAATAATAAACTACATGGATATAATTGTTATTGGAATGATAAAATGTAAAAAATAGACTATTAATTTGAAATTTAAAAAAGTATAATTTTTTTTTCAAATGAAAATAATATTAGTTTAAAAATAATAAACTGAAAAAAGAAAATGATATTGTTTTTAATTATTTAAGAAAACTAAATGGATATAACAGTGAATATGATAAATTAAAGACCAATTATAAAATGATGCATAAATTGGAACCTAAAAATAATAATTGCATTTTGTTAAATGAAAATATTATTAGTCCAATGACTATAATTTATTTTTATGAATTACTATGAAAAATAGTATGAAGATCATTGTTATTTTTTTCAAATAATATTATTATTTTTAAATCTATGTAGAAATATAAAAAAAAAAATTCCTAAGTTGTTAATTTGTTCCATAAAAGTTCAACAAACCAAAATCTTCAATTTAGATGATTTGTAAATTATTAATATTTCATTCTTATTATTATTATATTCTACTTGTATTTTTAATGATGACTTAGAGGACAAAAACGTAATTGTGCAAATGAAGAGAAAAACCCAAGAGTGAACGAAAACAAACGTTAATATTCATGAGGCTATAGCCTCTTTTATATATAGAATAGATATATAGACAGAAAACACCAAGAATGACCAGGTATGAATCTCAATGATTTTGGTGTCGAAAAAGATTGAGACAATATAACTTTCAAATGACATAGAAATCCATTAGAAGGTTATTAATATGTAAACTTGAATCTTGAAAAAAATAACCCTGAAAAACTTGCAAAAAACCCACTTAATTCATCAAAGACAAACTTGCAGCCATGGTTTAAGTGGGGGAAGGATAAGGGCTACTAGTTTTGTAAAATCTTCAAGATTCGATAAGGGGTTCAATTTTGTGAGAATTTTGAGTTTTGGGCTAAAAGGGGCCAGCAAAAAGGGTTAATTATGGCTGAATTGAGATAATGAGATTTATGTTATGTTTGGTTATGGAGAATTTTGAGAATCTTTGAGGGTTTTTTTAGATCTATTGTTTATTGGGTTTTGCAAAAGGAAAGAAAAAAATATGAATATTTTTTTTTGTTAAACATAAGTTTCATATTGGGGTTTGCGAAGTGGACAGGTAGAGTTGAAAAGATATTTGAATATAATTGTAGTTTTTGTTTTTTTATTTGTAAAAGTTATTTTGATTTTTGTGTTGAGACAATGATTGGATGAAAAGTTGAAAAGTTGAAATAGTGTATTTTTTCAGATTTGAACATTTTTGGTTTGATATTTTCCAATATATTGAAAACTTTAGCAAAACATTTCAGTTACCAAACAATGTTTGGCCTAGCATCCTTTTATAAGAAAAATAAAGGTTTTCTAGGGCAACATAAAGAGTGAAAAAAATTGGGTTCATTATAGGAGTTGGTTTTCTTAGGCCTGATTTGGTTTCACAAACCTTTCAAACCATCTCAACATCCAAACACCATGCAAACAAACATTTTTCAATTTCAAATTTTCAACTTTTTCATCTAATTATTACAACTTTTTCAAATTTCCAAACAAAACACTAAAAACAACTCAACCTTTTCAAATCCCAAAACAAAAAAAAATATTAAAAAATTATATTCTAACCCTCTTTTAACTTTATAATTTTTTTATTCAACTTTTTTCTCTCCTTTCCTAAAACCCCATAAAACATCTTAATTCAAACCATTTCACTACTATTCACAAATCATCTCACTACTATTCATAGATTTCCCATCTCATCTGTAACCAAACGAGGCCTTAGAGAAAACATTTGATATGTTCCTAAAATCTGACAGCAAGGTTTAAAAGAAAAGTTTTAAATTCTAGTGTCCATCCCTAAAAAAATAGGGCTGACAACAGAATATGAATCTACGATTATTATTATTTCTTAATTGAAGGATGCATTTTGGACATGTATCACCTATGTTAGACAAATTGATATAGCTCATACTCTCCCAAGACATAGAAGTAACAATTTTGGGGCCAAATCTAGATTTATTCAATAAAAAAGTGGGAGCTGCATTGGCAATTCAAAATCCTATGTGCTATTAATGGAGGGTGAAAAAAAACCAGACAGAATCCTGGCAAGTCGAATATCATAGACCAAGGCCCTAGAGCGATAGTTCCTTTTTCTCTTTCCAAAGAAGCAATCAAGGAGGGGCACTTACTGTTGTTGAAGTGTTTGAGTCCAAGGGAGAAGGCGTGGTCGGAAAGGGTGTTGAGGGTGATGGAGGCAAGAAAGTTAATGTGTAAAGTGGGATATGTTGGGAGGGAAAGAGCGGTTGATCTCCACTTGACGGTGGAGGGCATAATGAACAATGAAGTTGCCCAGAAAGATTTTGTTGAGGTTCATTGGGTTGGCCAGACCATAGCAGAAGTCCCCAATGGTGGCTCATGGAAACAACTCACACGGTACTCTGCAAATCTGGGGCCGACAAAGTGTTATAATGCCTGTACTCTCCGCCACATCCCTCCCTTTGTTTTAGGCCACCATGTCGTGAGGTAAGGATTGTGTAAGAAGAATGAAGTTAGAGGGTATTGAACTTATTTGATTCCATCAGATACAGGGATTTTGGTATTGAAGCAAAAAAAAAAAAAAAAAAGAAGCAATAAATCGTATATCTAAATCAGTTATGTAGGATTCAAACCCTAATACAGATGGAAAGAAATCATATTTGCTAAAATAAAATACAAATGGTTAGGCCATGTCAACAAACAACCCACACCGATTAATGATCATTTGATTTCGACTGAAAAAATAGGAAGTGTATTTAATATTATACCATATTAGAATAAATTTTCTAATTGCCATAACTTCTAGCACCTTACAGAAAACATATGAAGTCATAACTATGAGTCAGTAAAAGGTTAACACGTCACTTATTAAAAAAAATCCAGAGATATTAAAAAATTACCTGCAGCATAAGATGGGAGCAGATTGTCCAATCTCACAGAGACTGTCCCAGAGCCAGAGCATGAAGGATCTAAAAGAATGGCACGGATCTGCAATGTTAAATTTGCATTTAATATATCTCATGTTGAAATGAGGTGACAAATTCAAACAACTAACCGTGAATACTGGTGTTAAAACTGACAATTCAGATATCTAAATGCCATAACTGTGAGGATACAGTGCATTATGCTTTACCGTCGAGACCGATGGATCCTTTGGGTTGATGTTCAAGAAATCTCCATTCAGAACTTTTATATCTAGGATCCAGGTTAAGCTTAAATAGTGTTTTGTGACAAACTTTAACATAGACACGTTAAAAGAGATGAGAAACTATCCCACAATGCCTACTTCTATACATTTTTTTTTTTTTTTTTTTTTTTAATGTCGGGGAACCTCTCCAAGACAGGACCCTTCAGACCCACCCCAGAGGAGTAAACCCCGGTCCCGTGCACCGCACCCTCGGAAGTTTCCCTGCATGGAACTGGTTAAATCGTTAGCTTTTCAACAAGGGGTATAAATGATTGTTTGCATCCATGAGGTGTTGAACCTTGAACCTTGAGGGGAGTGATACCCCAAGACTAAGGCCTTCATCACTTGGGCCAACCCCTTGGGTTTGTTTAGGGGAGCGATACCCCAAGAAATTCTATACATAGTGAAAAGAGATTTTAAAATGAACAGCAATGATCATTAGGGTCTGTTTAGGGTTGCATTAGGGATTGTAAAAAGTGCTTAAATAGTCTCAAAAGCTCATTAGTGATAAAATTAGGTTGTTTGGTTGTTACATATTAAAGTACTTTTTAATCTTAAAAAAGCTAAAAAGTAAGTTTCAGGAAAGCATCATTTTGATGCTTTTTCTCAAACATGTTTTTCTAGATACTATGAAACATAGTTCCAGTTTTAAAGAAGACTATCAATGGGCAAAAATACTCATACAACTTTCAGATAATTACATTTTTAACCTTTGATCTTATTAGTGGGAAAAATGCTATGCATATTGAGCGTAATTGTATTACTATTTCACATGTATCATTGAAGGGTTTTTTTTTTTTTCATTATACATACTGAAAATCCTATTAAACTATTTTCGTTGATATTTGGTTATAAAATTTGATTTCTATCAAGGACATGGTCATAATCTTTAAAAAAATCCAATGACCTTTTTGTCTTCTCTACCTCAAAAGCACTTTCTTATATTGTTTCTAAATAAATGTAACATCTTTCAAATTGCTTTAGACATATTGTTACCCCTAGGTAAGAGTTTACGTGTAAGGGACGTATTCCTGTTGAAAGTGCTACTGCATTTTTGATATGGTAAATGTAATTTTAAGATGCATATCAATTAGAAAAACAAGTATGGTAAATGTATAGAAGGCATAAATCTATTCACCAAATTTTACAAATGATTATAATTGATTATACTTGAAAAATATGAAGTAAACAGAAAATGTAAAATTATTGAACACATAACAAATAAAATGTTTAGAATTCATTATATTGAAATCATAATAGGGCATGCATTGCTCCACTCGTTATGAGACCAATTAGACATGTAGATAATAATAACAATAATAATAATATTAATATTAATAATATTGTTCTCATAAATAAACATAAAATAATATTATTTTTAACTGTTTCAGAAAACTACTGGATACAATTATTATCAGAATGATAAAATGCAAAAATAGACTATTCATTTGAAATTAAAAAACGTCTAATGTTTTTTTCAAATAAAAAATAATATTAGTTTAAAAAGTGTCTTTCAGTATGATTCATTATTATGAGAAATAATATGAAGACAATTATTATTTTTTTGAAACGATATCCTATAGTAATAAAATATTATTCTTTAAATCTGAAGACAATATTTTCATTTTTTAACTTAAATATAATATTATTATGCTTTTCAAATTTGGAATTGCAATATCGATCTTAGAAAATAAAAGCATCTTCTTACCAGAATAATTTTTTAAAGGATAGAAAGTTTTATTAATTATTTTAATAATAATTTAAAAATGCATTAAAAATATTAATATGAAATGTGTTACCACAAAAAATAAAATAGTGAATATGATAAATTAAAGACCAATTTTAGACTGAGGCATAAATTGGAATATAAAAATAATAATTACATTTTGTAAAATGAAACTATTATTAGTCCAATGACTATGATTTATTTTTATGAATTACTATGAAAAATAATATGAAGATAATTGTTATTTTTTCAAATAATATTATATACGAAAAATAATACTATTATTTTTAAATCTAAGAAGAAATATAAAAAAATCCTAAGTTGTTAATTTGTTCCACAAAAATTCAATAAACCAAAATCTTCAATTGAGATTATTTGTAAGTTCATTAATATTATTATTATATTCTAATTAATATTAGAATCATAGAAAATTTTAATGATGAATTAGAGGACAAAAATGTAATTGTGCAAATGAGGGCAAAAACGTAATTGTGCAATGTGAACTCAAAAGAAATTAGGACAAAAATGTAATTGTGCAAATGAGAGCAAAATGGTAATTGCTAAATGTGAACTCAAAGATTAGAGGACACAAATGTAACTGCAAATGAGGGGAAAAAACGTAATTGTCCAATGTGAACTCAAAGAAAATAGGACAAAAATGTAATTGTGCAAATGAGGGCAAAATAGTAATTGCTCAGTGTGAAATCAAAGAAAATCCACTATTCATGAGGCTATAGCCTCTTGTTTATTGTAGAAAAAAAATAGTAAATAGCTTTTTAATAGTAGAGCTTATTAATTTAACTCTACAACTAAAACCCCTAAAGTTAAAAGCTGTATTACCCACTGCAATCCCAAACATGCACTTGGTAGCACAGCAACAAGTAGGTAGCTGTAATATTCAACAATTGTGAAACAGTAAAGACGTACTAAATAACTAGACCGAAATAAAATGAAATGGAACTTGAAAGATAAAAAGTTATAGAAAGGATACTAGAGGCACCGGAAAGTTTAATAGTCTCTTTTAGACGTTTAACCCTCTCCTTATTCAGCTCACATGCTATAATCCTCCCCTTTCCTCGCATAAGAGCAGCAAGGTGGGCAGTTTTGTTTCCTGGGGCTGCACATGCATCGAGAACCTTCAAAGAAGAAATAAATTGAGCAATAACCAAACAATTACAAAAATAATAAATCCAGAATAAATCTGATAGATCTCAACCCCATGGCTAAGGCAAAAGCAAAAGATGTATAGCAGTGCAGATACAGAGCAAATGGTCAAACTTCATCACAGTTCACGCTGTTATTTACTGCAGTTTTTCACAAGCATCTTCCCACTTATAATGCAATTTCTCATATATCAAATTAAAACCACAAGAGGGAAACAAACAACTCAAGTCCAAATGCATTATGAGTTTAGATTAAGTGATAAAATAATCCTGGAGTTTTACATGTTTATCTTTTTGCTCTTTGGGTCCAACAAATTTTCCAAAAAGAGCATAAATAAGAAATCAATCAAATCACACAAAAATCAAAAGTAAAAGCCCAAATATATTTAAAAGGAACCAAAAAAATATGAATAAAAAACTAAAATATCTAAAACATAAAACAAAAAAAGAACACTAGAAAAGCCAAAAAAAAAGGAAAAAAAAAAGGTAACAAAGTTTAAAAACCAAAAGAAAAAAATAGGAAGAGGAGGGTAATCAATTCACAAGGTTTTTTAAAGCCATCGTTGAGAATCGAGATACACATGAAATAATCATCATTAGGACTATCAAAATTGCCAACCATCAATTAACAGATCGAATTAACCAACCAAAGTGAGCCTAATCCTTTGGGATGCAGTAAAACCTCTAAGAAATTAGAAAATTCCTTTTTGCAAGCCGGTGTGGATGCATCTTCCACACTATTGGTATGTCATGACTTGATTTGGTAGAAAAATTTTAAAGCATGAATCTTGCAAATTAAATCTTGCCATGCCAATGGTGCTGATATATATCCTCCACAGCGGCTTGCATATAGGACTCAAATATCAGAGCCTAATCCCTCCCCTTCCCTTCTTTGAGTTTTAGAATTTAGGTAGAACAATTATTTGGTTTGCTTCCTTTTTTGACTGCTTGCTCCCCCCCCAAAACCCAAAAAATAAAAAAAAAAAACCTGCGGCAAGGCAAAAATAGAGGAATTCCTCGGCGATCTCCAGCTTCTTCCTTTGGATTCTCTACCCAAAGGGAAAGGGTATGGGACATAGGGACTAAAGCCAAGGCCTTTTTTCCTTTCTATCGTGCCATCAAGCATTTCCAATAAGGCCCATGGAGCAATTCTTAGATAGCAAGCACTAACTCCCAATGTGACTTGATCAAAGAGAATGAAGCGCACAAAGTCAGACCTTCATTCTCTTTGCACTATTACGGATATGAAAATAATGAGTGAAATTGGATTCAATTGTCAACTAGTATCGGAAATAGGATCGGCTACATATTCAAGCCTTCATCTCGGCCCATCCCCTATAGTCCTTTTTGAACTGTGTTGGACATCTACCCTCCACACCACTAGTGAATTGGAGGGCCACACCCTCCTTGTGGCACCCTCAGTAGTTCTCCAACGAGGAGCCGCAGTGCCCGGGATGTGAGCCGATTGGCTGTATCCCTTTTCATACGAATAAGAGTTGTGCACCAATGCATCAAGCACACGTGGATAATGAAAATCACAACATAAATGGCACAGAGGATTTCGGAGACAAATCTAGTAGTACCAAAGAAGTATAACATTACTCCTTGACAGTAATAATATCCAAATGTCACTATTGCTTCATCCCAAATATAATTACACTCCATCATAAGATCATTGCTTACATCTAAATATAGTGACCCACAAAGTACTCGTTGCCCAACTACAATGAACATCTTAAATTACAAACTATAAAACTAAACGAAGACAGGCCTCTATGGTTACTCTTCATGTTGGTCTGGTCTTTCTCCCCCAGGGTAATTCTCCTAGGCTACATCTACATCAAGGTCTACGGCTCTGAAGAACAAAACCACTGGTGGGACCACAACAGTGAGATTTTGATAAAACCGCAATAAGTTAAAACCCATGACAGTACTAAAAATGGAAGACAACGTTAATGAATATGCATGCACCATTTCATGTAAATAAGATTAAGAACACACATATTGTAAGTATGGAGAGAAATCACCATCTAAGCCCAAACACAAGTATTCCCATGCATGGCAAGGAATCACCCTCTAAGCAAAACATATTCATTCATAAATATCAAGCGTGGAGAATCATTCCACCCATTCGAGATGGGGAATCTCTCTACCCGGCCAATACATGAACATATTCACCAAAACCAACGGGGAATCACTCCACCTGTTCGACACGATAAATCTCTCTACCTGGTCAACACGTGGAACACCTCCACCAAAACATCACAAGGACACTCCACCTAATCAACGCGAGGACTATCACTACTCACGATATCATGTAAAGCCAATATGGAAATGCCCCACCTCGATCATCACAAGAAATCCCTCTACCAGTATGAAACTTGAGGCAACGTGCAGCTCAATAATGGTATGGGGAATCCTCAACCCGATTCATGAGTACAGTGCACATTGAAATTACATCACTTTAAATCACATCGTCTTTAAATCATTTCATCGAAGTAATCAATAAATATAGTGAGAAAAATATGCACTTTTATGAGAGGAGACAAGAAGTGGGACATGCAAATCCTAAACATACCCATAAGCATTTATCCTACTTTTCTAGTATGATCATAGGAGTGAACCTACCTGGATAGTATTCCGAACACTAATGGTCGCACTGGAGTGACGATCCTTAGATTGACGAAGATTCCAAGCTCTCAACGTCCTTGAAGCCTTTGACTAGAAAGAAGAAAAGGGTTGAAGTCCTTTACGATCTCTAAAGTGGGATGTTGACTATTGTCCATTGCTTTTTATATGACAAGACTGCCAGTTACAATCCTAACAGAACTTGGCGTTTCCTCTAACTGTCTTGCTTGAATGAGAGACCTTCGATTCAACTGTCCAATTGTCTTTTGAAATTGAAGAATGATAGAAACTGAGTGACTAATGGGACAAGACGCACTTGTCTCAACAGCCTGCCTTGGAACTAAACCCACCATCCTTCCCCTTATGAGAGTCTCCAACATGGCGTTAGGCCACATACTTATGAGGTCAAGCGATATGGCCTATAGGTCCTTCCCAGGCGTGCTCCTATTGTGCAGCCTAATGGAGCATGGGCCTTGGGTATGACACATGTCCCTCCGTGTTTTCTCTAAGTGCTCCCAGCTTTGCATCGAACTTGTCCTCACCCATTGCTCACGCTTCATACAATTAGCACATGCTTTGCTCGCTTGGTGTTGAGCAAACCCTTCTTAGTCGCACTGTGTTGTCCCGCATCTGCCAGGCTTTCTACAACGTGCTACTCACCTTATACCTTGGCCGGATGTTGCTTGTGTGGCTGCCTCCTCGTCACTAGCATTTTGCCCACATGAGGGGATTCCTTCCCTCGTTTTGGCATAGTCCCCACACTACTCACCTAAATTCTACCTTGGTTGACATGAGTGGAATGTCCCCCTCCCTCAACCAAGGTGCGATCAATATGGGCAACCCAAGCCATGTCTAAGTTGGCCTAGGTGGGAGAGGATGCCCACCTCTCCCTCAACCTAGGAGTCCTCAACCTAGGAGTTGTTTGGCTCAACAACCTAAACCGCCTAGTGAGTGATTGATCATAGCATTTCAAAATACATCTTGATGGCATTATTAGCTCCCTAGCAACCTTCGATGACCAATATTTCCCTTAGACTAAGAATATGATAATGAAGAATAGTGTCTAGCCGATAGTTGGATGTCAAATATTGTAATACCCCATATGATAAGGATAAGAGTAGGTGGTGAATGGGATCCCACATTGCTTAGGAAGGAAAAATTCTTGCTCTTTATAAGGTTCCAATAGGGCTCCAATTGTATCATTGACTAGTCCTTTTAGATTATAGGCCATGTGGTTTGGGCCTTCCATTGGGGCATTACAAATGATATCAAAGCCTATCCCAACCAAAAATGTGGGACTTGAGCCGTGCCACCTACAACAGACTGGCCCGATGAGGACTTCGGAAATTTAAGGGGGGGAGATTGTGATATATAATAAGGATAAGGATAGGTGGTGAATGGAATCCCACATTGTTTGGGAAGGAAAAGTTCTTGCTCTTTATAAAGTTCTAATAGGGCTCTAATTGCCTCATTGACTAGTCTTTTTGGAGTATAAGCCATGTGGTTTGGGTCATGTGTTACATTTATATTTGCGAGTTTTGTTGCCATGTTTAATAGATCTTTTGTAAGAGAAGGCAGATTTTTTTTTTTCATTAGTAAATAAGAATTTTATTGAAAATAGACAAAGCCAAGTACACAGGACATATACAAGAGCCACACCTAGGCATGGCTGTCTAAAGATACAAGAACGTCATGTATGTTCTTGCCATTAAAGTCTATTACAATCGACCAATGGAATAAAGTGTGAAGAAAAAAAATTCTAAGCTCATCCATTGTCCATTCACGATCCTCAAAACTCCGACCGTTCTTCTACATCCATATGCACCACCATAGGCAAGTCGATATCAGAGCTGCAATTTGAGAGTTACCCTAGATGCCTTGCCAGTTGGCCAACAAGTCAACAACCCTTCTTGGCATTACCCAAAAATGTCCCACTCTCACAAAGATATCATACCATAAGCTCATGGCTACATCACAATGCAATAATATGTGATCCACAAACTCGCCACTTTTCTTACACATATAACACCAATCCAATATAATGAGCCGGCCATTCCTTAAATTATCTAAGGTGAGAATCTTCCCTAACGAAGCCGTCCATACAAAAAAAGAAGCTTTTGGGGGTGCCTTAGTCTTCCATATGTTCTTTCATGGGAATGTTCTTGTATGTGTCATAAGAGACTTATAGTACAACTTTACAGTAAAGTTCCCCTTCTAGGATGGTGACCACATCATCTTATCCGCTCCTCCAGTCACTCTACAATTGTATACAAGTTTGAAAAAATCTTTAAATGTGTCAATTTCCCAATCTTCGGCAGCTCTAAGGAAAATAATATTCCATAGGGGAGAGCTACAAGAGATATCCATAAGCTCTGCAATTGTAGCTGCCTTTCTTTGTGCAATGTTGTATAGTATTGGGTAGGCTTCTTTGAGGATTTGATCTCCACACCAAGTCATTCCAGAATTTAATTCCAGAGCCATCCCCAACTACAAACTGTGTTGATCGATGGAGATTGGTCCAGCCTCTTCTTATGTGTTTCCAAGGCCCCACCCCATGTGGTCCACTCACCTTATTCGAGCACCATCCTCCCCACAATCCACCGTATTTTAAATCTATGATCACCCTCAACAAGGCTTCCCTCTCCTCATGATATCTCCATAACCATTTACCCAATAAAACCTAGTTGAAAACCAACAAATTCCGAATTCCCAACCCACCTTTGCCTATAGGGGTACAAACCATAGCCCAATTCCCAATTCTTTTTTTGGATTTATGTTTTTGAATTTTCTATTTATGGGATTTTATTTTTCATCTCTCTAGATATTTTGAGTTTTTTCAAATATATATTGTCTTGTTTCTTATTGTTTTTATCTATCTGGTTTGTATTTATGCCTTCTAAAAAAATAAATTTTTGTATGATTTTGGGCTTTTCATACTATGAGATTTTTTTTCTATTTTATTTTTATTTTTATAATATATGGCATGCCATGTTTCCGTCATTATCCATGTGGAATGCCCCATCAGAATTTTCATTAGATAAGTTAACAAAAATATGACAGTAAGTACCTAAATGACAAAATTATCATACCCAAGGAAAAAAAAAAAAAAAAAAAAACAGGTAAAATTCAAGGACTATTTTAGTACTTAACCTACACATAATTCAAAATTCTCCAACAAGAAAGTCTCCACTTAGAATTTTTTTTTGAAGAAACAGCAAAAAAATATCAAACACTCGATCACCCGTCAGGGTGCAACCTAGATGAAACCAAGACACTTTTTTATATAAGTAGTTGAAACCAAGATAGTAAAACAAGGAGCATGAAAAAGATAAGTTAAGTCAGTCACATCCCTCCAGTAAGGAAAAAGAAAACAACTCAGCACCAATATAAACAAGGCAGTCATTACTCACCTCCCATCCTGGTTTAGGATCAAGAGCTGTGGCCACCATGGAACTTGCCTTCCCCTGTGTGCAGAAAGAAGATTACAATATCTGTCAAATTGGAGAAACAATTTCAAACTACTACCACTGCAAAGTCATCTTAATTTGTTCAAGGTCAAAGAAATATTATGATTATTTTTATTATGTGAGACCTTACCAAGTCAGGGCTTTACTTATAAAAAAAACAACAAAGGAAGGGTTTTTGGACCCAACCCTAAGGAGTATGACCTGTATACAGAAACCCACCAACCAGAAGGGTGTGCCAAGTAATTCAGGAGAAACTCTTGATGCAGAATCAAACCTAGGATGTCTGAGTCATAAATATTATGCTTATTTTACATGAAATATGAAGCCGGGTCATATTACGGTGCTTTTAATGCTATTGAAAAGAAATATGCCAGACTTGGAATAAACTCTTACTTGTAAAAAGACACTTCCGTTTATGACCAGAGGATGATTATGCAAATCAGTAGCTGGTGGGAGTATCAACAAGTCAGGAACCACATCATCCTTTTGAACCTATTCAATGCACAAAATAGGCATCATCAAAAGAAGAGGAAAAAAAAAAAAAAACACTGTAATTTAAAAATATGATGCAAGATACACTCGCACTCAATTTTCACATGAGAATACGATGCATTGTGCCTTTTCCTCATAGTCTGCTTCCTCTTTGAATGTCATCAATTTGGGGAGAATTTCAGTACACTTGAGTTGATTCGCATATACTCTCTAATTTTTAATTCACTCTCTCCTCACTTATGAACCCAACAGTGGAAAAGATCAAAATTTCAATATTTTTTTCTTTAGTGATGTACCAAACACTGCATGACATGAAAAAGAAAAAACCTAAAAAATTGAGAACAAAATTAATGTTTGGGACCTACTCTAAATATTATCACTTCAACAACAAGATGAGAACAAGCAGCAACAAGCAAATTATACATGGTTAGTTTCAGATATTTTCGCAGCTGATGGTATCCCATGTTTTCTTCACATCACTGTAAGTATCAGTAGTGCGGAAGATATTCTAAATCATGCTCCAACAAAGTTTTAAAAGATAGAGAAAAGTACCATGTTTTGCCGCCCTAATTCGAGTAAGGCAGAATCAACATCAATTTTCAGAGTATTTACGCGAACATAACGAGGTTTTGAAACTTCTGCAGAATAAATTAGCAAATTGGGATCAGACATTGTTTTTAACAAGTAGGGATAATTAACTGATGTTCAGGGCCTAATATTCTAGTTGCCTAACTGATTCAGTTGCATAATATTTTAGCATGAAGAATGGGATTAGATCAGCAAGGAAACACATCTTTGGATTTCTCTCCCATCTTCAGAAGGGAGAAAAACACAAATGGTGAAGCCAAATAATTTTTGTATCCATTACTTCAAGCTAAAAATGGCAAGGACAAAAAAAAAAACTGTATAAGCTATACACACAAATCCACAAATACAAACCGGGAATTTGATTAAGATTCACCAAGTCTTCAACGGTTTTCACTTTTTCCTTCACTAACAGCCGTGCTAGAGCTAACTGTAGAGCATCTTTCCATTGCATCAGAAACTTCTCAGCATCCCCGACTGGTGAAACTGCCTGGTGTCAAGCATCCATCTCAAGAATTACGTCAAATATTCAAATCAGAGAGTAAAGGCAAAAATGTTTATTTTTATAAGTAAAGCACAAGTGTTAGATGACATTATGTACTCCTCGGTAAGAATCCGTCATCCTTAATAACCATAACCATTCCAACCCCCTGCACAATCGATGCATTACACTTCATTGACTGGATCTTTTAAAAAAAAAAATCCAGCATTAAATGCCAAAATGTGTCTAGTTGCGAGTTCTCTAAAAGGCCAAGAAGTTTATTTGGTCTGAAAAATAGAAAGAGGATGATAAGAGGAATTCACCTGGCCAAAAAGAATGTCATATGTGATAATAAAAATCAATTCCGCTTGCCTCTGCAGCAATACCATAGATTTCGTGTCACTTAATTGTCAAAGTGGCTAACAAAACAACATAGAGAAGAGAGTGTGCTCGTTTATACCTTCCACTTGCCTTTTAGAATGCTAGAAGCCTCCAAGACATTCTTTATAATAGCAAGGTCTGAAAACAAAACGTGCAAATTTACCACTGAAACAATATTTATAGCTAAATAGATGTAGTCGAGAGAGGGTTTGGCTTGGTTTTTGGTTCGAACTTACGCTTGAGCGTTTGACAGACCAGAGCAAACGTGCCCTTCTTGTTCCTGATAGCTGGCCGGAAAACTAGTGATTTGATGGAGCCGACGGCTCGGCGACGGGCATCGCCTTCCAGAACGCTCCGTAACACCTTTGCTGCCTCTCTCCTTGAGAAGTAAGCCGACCGCTCCGCGTTGCTCAAACGCTTGATTTCCAGTTTATCCGCCGGTCCCAAAGTCGATGTTGCTCTTGTTGGTTTCATCTTCTTAGCACGCGCCATGGCTTTTAACCCGACGAGTCGACGACACAGAGAGAGGCTCTATGCTCCGCATATATGCATCTAAAATCTCTCAATATTTGCGGCCCGCCCAAATTAAAATCTCTACTCTTGTTATAAACCATCTTGAATTGTATGACCATATTTAGCCGTCATTATTGACCAAGTCGTAGTCATCAATTAAGACTTTTGTAACACTATATATATGGGTATACTTATGTTATATCACACAGATCAATAAGAGAACCCCTCTCATTCTCTCTCTGTCTAAAGGTTCTCTCTTTTTAATGATTTTATAATACGTTATCAGCACGAATGCGATTTTTTCTCCACTGCCTACCAGGCCAACATCCACCTACCGCGCACTACAATGAATTCCATTCAGTTTTCTATCAACCGCCCCAGTTCCCCAGCGATTCACCACCGTCACTCTTTCGGTACCAATATCCAACTCCTGCGAGTGACCGAATGCACAAACGTGTGGGTTCAAGCGTCGGGTACTCTGCAGACAGCGGTGAGCAAGGAGGTGATGGAGACCGAGGGGAGGGTTATGGTGGGCACCTATGCCAGAGCACCCGTGGTGTTCTCCCGTGGTGTCTTATTCACCAACTCTGGTTGTCGGAAGGCTCCATGCGAGCCGACGCCGCCAGTTTAGTCAGGGACTCCTCTCTCTCACCTAAAGACCGAGAAGTCGTGAGTCTCGGTAAAGACTCAGCACCTCTCACCAAATTCGGCACCGAGTTTCCAACTCGGCCAGGTCGTCGTTGAGAGGTTTCTCTTTCTTGACCAAGTGAAGATCCAAGAGCTCTTCTGCGGAGTCGTTTGCAAGCTAGGGACCCACAGTGTTCCTCAACAATCTTATGCTCTGTGATTGTTGCAAGTGCGCCAATGACTTAAAAACCAAAGACTCTGAATTGGAGGACCGGCACATGTGTTTCAATCCCCTTAGATTTGGAAACGTTTGTCCTTTTTACTGGCACACGAACGATGAGGGGTCACTTACCGAGAATGACGAAGTTGTGGAGGGGATCAATCTGGGGATCCGGTTGATGTACCTGGCTATTGGAGGCGACTTGGAAGGAGATCGCGAGCTCAGCTCTCCGTCGGTGGTTGTATGGCCTTGGGCTCTAAAACCTCCGGCGAGATCTCAGATCTTCCGTGACCAAGTAGATCGGCGACGAAAACAACTGAGGGTCCATGCTTGCCTTTCCGAAATAACTCTTGACATAAAACAGCCATCAAGAATCTTAGAGAAAAACGTGAGATGGAGAAAGTAGCACCGAAGCTCCCAAGCCGACGAACTGCACCGGAGTGGTCACCGCTTCCTTGAACGACCGGGTCGAGCTTAGGGTCTTGGGTGACATCGGTGCTAAGATCCGCGTCTTGAAGGCGTTTTCCGAAACACCCTTAACGTTTTTTAGCTACGTTTACTGTTGGCCATCTCCAAATCTGCACGCTCGCTAGAGCCTTTCTTTTTCTTTTTCTTTTCAAGTCTTTTGTTTGCTTGTTCAAATTTCAGCAGCTAACTTTGACTTTGCTAGCTGGCTAGGAACGCACATGCTTTAATCAGTAGAAGGAGATATGGTCAAAAGATGACAATGGGACAAGGAGACAAAGATTTGACTGGCCGACTTTATTGACAATAGATCTCACATGCAATTTGCAAGAGTGGACCTTTATCATTTTGGCTTTATGCGACAAAGTCACTAAAGGAAACGTGGAAGTTTGAAAAAGAAGCTTTACTTTATACACTGAAACTTACTTATTTTTGTTTTCTGACAGGAGCTATATATCGTGATTTTTTATCACATTAATTTTTATGGTACGCGAAGATCCTGATGACACTGAAGATAATAGTCTTCTATTTTAAATAAGTTTTTCAATATATCATTTGAAATCTTTAAAGCAAGTATTGGCGAATTAAAATTTTTTATAATTCACATTTTAATTATATTTGTGACTAAGTTTTATTCACATAAATTCTATACAAGTTTTATTTATATACTTGTTATGAATTATTGATGTTAAATTTTATATTAAAATAGAAATTGAGCATCCCTGAATGATCGCTCTAAATCAATAATTTTATTGAGTATCTTATAGTTTAAATGAGTGATACGTGTACCAAAAACTTATTATGATTTATGCACCTGAAATTGCATAATTGAAATTGTGGAAAGAATATATATTTAAATGAACGTCTCGAATGTGCTCCTGAAGTAGCAATATCGAGTATGCTCCTGAAGTAGTAATATGAAATGCAAACGTTCACAATATATTCTAAATTTATATCTGGTCTTTCAGTGACTAAGCAAAATAATGAGTTTTTGATAAGAATCATTAGTCACGTCTTAATAGTTCTACATCATTCCCTGAAGTGAATGATAATGAATTTATATCATTTTATTCCCTGAAGTGAAAAGAATGATGCATTTTATTCAAAGAAACTAAGAGATTGGACGTGATATAATTTCGGGCCAGAAGCTCGTATTGAAAAAGCTATAAGCTTTCTCTTTGAGATGATATTATACAATTATTAAATCAAATATTATGATGCATCAAAAGTGATATGATTCAAAATATTTGTATCTTTTCATGATTATCTTGATCATCCAAAATGAATTACGATAAGTCGAATGATTTTCATATGGACGTCCATAAAAGAAGCAGAAGATTCTTTTACTATAAAGTCTTACCACCAGAAGTGGAAAGAAAAAATTTGCTGGAAGCAAATAAGATGAAATAATTCGACGTTATCTTGATTATCATATGTGAACCAAAAGTTCAGATGATAATTAAATTTTGGCTGCAATAAGATAAAAATGTCTCATATTCTAACTGCTAAAATCCCAGCAAAGATTGAAGTCCCAGCAAAGATTAAAGTCTCTGTAGGACAATTAAGAAATTCAGCAGTCTAAAGACATGTCTGAAAGCATGTGAGACCTATTGATACAAAATATACTGCATCTCAAAAGAGAAAGGCACAAATAATTGGTGCTCCTAAAGAGGCCATACCTACAAAATAAGCAATAAAGTCCATCCAAATTTTTTGTATAAAATTCTCCTATATAAACTCTTGAAGAGTATAAATCTCCTGATGAGTGCCTCCTGAAGAGGTTTTTCATGAAAATATCTTCCTTTGAAAATGGACAGGTACCTGAAAATAACGAGATCTCGATGCATTTCATGAATATTGGAGAAATTATGGATAAAAATAAAATCGTTGTCGACAACGTATTTCCATATGAGATGGCAATTGACATTACTGATGACTTGCAAAATTTCGTATTGCAGATTTTACAAGATCGCTCGAGCGGAGGCTTTTGGCCGCTTGAGCGAATTCAGGCAGATTCAAACGCTCGAATGTCGCTCGACAGTGAGCTCGAGTGGGTTGCTGGAAAACAAAGATAGCTCGAACGAAGACATTGGCCGCTCGAGCGAAATCTGGCAGAGTCGAATGCTCGATGTGCGCTTGATAAGACGCTCGAGCGAAATTAGGCAGAGTCGAATGCTTGATATGCGGTCGACACCCTGCTCGAGCGAACATCGTATTTTGATAGATCTAGGGTCTTCCGCCGTCACATCATATAAAAGAGATTTTTTACTCTATGGCTGTACCTTTTGACTGGAGAACATTTTTTGGGACAGAAAGACACAGCTAGAAGGATTCAAATCATCTGTTTTGGAATCATACACGAGCACAGATAGGAGAAAAGCATTGAAACATTTTCTTGAGTTTTTGAAGACGAGTTGCGGCTGCGAGGAGTATTTTTCAGCGTTTATTTTCTTCCAATATTCTCAGAACAATTATGGTGAATTCGTTTATGTTGAATTTCATTTCTAGCATGAGCTAAATTTTATTTATTCTAGGAAAAGGATGTAACCTAGTTCCGAACTATGCTTGATTGTCTATGCTAATTTAAGACAATTCTCTCTTTGTTTATCTGATTTATTCTGAGTTTATTGCTTCTAATTAACTGGCCATTGATTAGATGATATTTAATCTTGTGATTTGCTATCGAAAAAGGGAATCATAGGGTAGATCTTGAATATTTCAGCATAGGAAAGTATAGAGATCGAAAGACTTGTATGAACCTATGTAGTAATTAAATCATTGGTCTTATTGCTTTCTTGCTTTATTAATTTGCATATTCTTGTGTGAATTGATGAACAAGAATAATTTCTAATTGACTATCGAAAGAGGCTGTTGGATGAATTAGAGATTTGCTAATGAACAAAAAGAATTAAATTAAATTAGCTGGATGAGAAAAGTATAGTGAAGAATTAGGTGAAATCGATTTCCTAGAAGTTTTCTTTCCCATTAATTTGATCTTCGAACGTCAGTTTTATTTCCTTTGTGTATTTCTCTTTGAGTTGATCGTAGTTTAATTTGCAATTACAAAAATCTTAGTGATTCCTCTAGATAAAATCGAGATTAGTATAATTTTGGTATTTGGCAAAAGTAGGGTACCAATCCCTAAGGACGATACTCTTCTTATCACTTTATTATAAAACTACGATACTGTGCACTTGCAGTTTTGCACCAATCAAGTTTTTGGCGCCGTTGCCGGTGATTGGTTTATTCTTATTCTTTTTGTCAATATCGATACAAAGTAATTTTGCTAGATCTCGTGATATTATTCTTTTTGATCCAGAGATTGAAAGAACTCTTAGATCACGAAGAAGAAATAAGATACTAGTCATGGCTGAATAAGAACGTGAGGCACTACCACGCACCTTGAAGGACTATGTACGACAAGTTGTGAATGGAAATTACTGGAGCATAATGCGCCAGACAATTAATGCCAACAACTTTGAGCTCAAACCAGTTTTGATTAGCATGGTGCAGCAGGCTCAATTCAGCGGATCGCCACTGGATGATCCCAATATTCATTTGGCAATGTTCTTGGAGATTTGCGACACTGTGAAGATCAATGGTGTTACTGAAGACACCATTAGACTGAGATTGTTTCCTTTTTCTTTGAGGGACAAGGCTAGAGGTTGGCTATAATCTCTACAACTGGGAAGCATCATTAGTTGGCAGGACATGGTTGAGAGGTTTCTTGCTAAATTCTTTCCTCCTGCAAAAACAGCTCAACTCAGGAGTGAGATTGGCCAGTTCAAGCAAAATGATTTTGAGTCACTCTATGAAGCATGGGAGAGGTATAAAGACTTGGTTCGACGTTGCCCACAACATGGATTACCAGATTGGTTGCAAGTTTAGATGTTCTATAACGGGTTAAATGGGCAAACTCGAACTATAGTTGATGCTGCTTCTGGTGGAACTTTGATGTCGAAGACAGCTGAGGGTGCTACTGCCCTTTTGGAAGAAATGACCTCAAACAACTATCAATGGCCAACTGAGAGGACTTTGGCTAAGAAAGTTGCTGGAATTCATGAATTGGAGCCGATAGCAGCCCTTTCAACTCAAGTAGCTACTCTATCTCATCAGATTTCAGCCTTGACAACACAAAGGATACCACAAAGTATAGAATATGTTGCATCTACAAGTATAACAGTTCCAAGTAATGAAGCAAGTCAAGAACAAGTTCAATATGTCAACAATCGGAACTACAACTATCGTGGTAATCCTATGCCTAATTACTATCAATCAGGGCTTAGAAATCATGAGAATTTTTCATATAGAAATATGAAGAAAGTGTTGCAACCTCATCCTCCTCCAGAATTTGATAGCCAACCAAGCGAAAAGAAGATGTCACTTGAGGATGCCATGGTTTCCTTTGTTCAGGAGACCAATGCAAGGTTTAAAAAGACTGATTCACGGTTGGACAACATTGAGACTCATTGTAGCAATATGGGAGCCACTATGAAGAATCTTGAAGTGCAAATTGGGCAACTAGCTACGACCATTAATGCCCAACAAAGAGGAGCTTTTCCTAGCAACACTGAAATGAATTCAAAAGAACAATGCAAGGCCATCACACTTAAGAGTGGAAAAGAAATTGAGAGGTCACCATTAAAGGAGAGCAAATCCACCCCTACAGCTGCGAACAATGGCCAAAGCAAAGATCAAGTAGAAGAAGAGGAGATTGTTAATGATACACTAAGAGAGACCGACTTGCCTCCTGCAATTTCATTTCCTGACAATCCTCCTATTCTCGCTCCTCCACTTCCTTACCCTCAGCGTTTTCAAAAGCAAAACTTAGATAAGCAATTTTCTAAGTTTTTAGATATTTTTAAGAAAATTCACATAAATATTCTTTTTGCAGATGTCTTGGAATAGATACCAAACTATGTCAAATTCCTGAAGGACATCATTTCCAAGAAGAGAAGATTGGAGGAGTTTGAAAAAGTGAAACTTTCTAAAGAATGCAGTGCCATTCTTCAAAAGAAATTGCCTCAAAAATTAAAAGATCCGGGGAGTTTCACTTTACCTTGCACTATCGGAATTCATTTTTTGATAAAGTTTTATGTGATTTTGGTGCTAGCATTAATCTTATGCCACTTTCTGTTTGCAAGAAATTAGGACTTGGAGAGATGAAGCACACAACAATTTCCTTGCAACTAGCGGATCGGTCCATTAAGTATCCACGTGGAATCATAGAAGACGTATTGGTAAAGGTGGATAAATTTATTTTTCCTATTGATTTTGTGGTGTTAGATATGGAAGAAGATGAAGATGTCCCACTAATTCTTGATCGACCATTCTTGGCTACGAGAAGGGTTTTGATTGATGTTCAAAATGGTGAACTAACATTGAGAGTTAATAAGGAAGAAGTTATGTTCAACATCTACCAAACCATGAAATTTCCAGAAGATCCAAGTACTTGCTTTCGGGTAGATATCATTAAGCAATGTGTAGAAGAGGCCTTTCAAGAAGATATGACATCCGATCACCTAGAACGCTGTATCACCACTTCATCTCATGCTTTTGATTTTAATAATTCTACCATTTGTGAATCTGACTTGCCTTTTGTTAGTGAAGAATTTCTCCACTATGTTTTTGCTTTGGGAGCATTGCAACAGGTTACATTACTTAGTAATGAAGTGGGGAAGCTAGAGCTGGTGGTACCAAAGGTTGAATCTGAAAATGCTAAAGAAAAGATGCAGAAAAATACAACTCCTGAGTTGAAGCAATTACCTGAGCATCTTCGCTATGCGTTCTTGGGGGATAGTGATACCTTTCCAGTGATTGTTGCTACATCACTCACACCCGAAGAAGAGGAAAAGTTGCTGCGTGTATTGAGGGAGCATAGAACAGCCTTGGGATGGACTATTTCTGACATAAAAGGAATAAGTCCCTCCATTTGTATGCACAAAATTTTAATGGAGGAGTTTTACAAGCCAACGATCGAGCACCAAAGAAGATTAAATCCAGCAATGAAGGAAGTAGTGAGAGCTGAAATTTTGAAACTCCTTAATGCTGGAATCATTTATGCTATTTCAGACAGCTCATGGGTAAGTCCAGTGCAAGTTGTACCAAAGAAGGGTGAATTGACAGTGGTGAAAAATGACAATAATGAGTTCATTCATACAAGAACGGTCACGGGATGGCGTGTATGCATGGATTACTGTAAGTTGAATAAAGCAACAAGGAACGATCATTTTCCACTTCCATTCATTGATTAAATGTTGGATCGATTGGCTGGGTACTCCTACTATTGTTTTTTGGATGGTTATTCGGGGTGTAATTAGATTGCTATAGCTCCTGAAGATCAAGAGAAAACTACATTCACATGCCCCTATGGAACGTTTGCTTTTAGGAGGATGCCCTTTGGATTGTGCAACGCCCCTACAACATTTCAACATTGCATGATGGCTATCTTTTCTGATGTGGTGGAAGATATAATGGAAGTTTTCATGGATGATTTTTCAATTTTTGGTACATCTTTTGATCATTGTTTGCATAACTTAGCTCTTGTTTTGCAGAGATGTGAAGATAAGAATCTAGTCCTGAACTGGGAGAAGTGTCATTTCATGGTTCAAGAAGGGATCATGCTTGGCCACAGAGTGTCATCTAAAGGAATTGAGGTGGATCGAGCCAAAATTGCAACCATAGAGAAACTACCACTTCCAAAGAATGTGAAGGGAATCAGAAGTTTTCTGGGACATGCGGGATTTTATAGAAGATTTATCAAGGATTTTTCTAAACTCTCTAAACCTTTATGTAATCTTCTTGAGAAAAATTCTGAATTTGACTTTGATGTTGTTTGTTTGCAGGCCTTTAATGCACTCAAGGAGAAACTAATTTCAGCACCAATTGTGATTGCCTGATTGGAGTCAACCTTTTGAACTTATGTGCGATGCAAGTGACTTTGCAATTGAAGCAGTGTTGGGGCAAAGGCGAGACAAGCTGTTTAAAGCCATCTATTATGCAAGCCGGACATTGAATGAAACTCAATTGAATTATACGACAACTGAGAAGGAGATGCTTGCTGTGGTGTTTGCTTGTGACAAATTTCGGTCCTACCTCATTGGTACAAAGGTGATAGTGTTCACTGATCATGCAGCACTTCGCTATTTGTTTGGCAAGAAGGATGCTAAGCCTAGGCTAATTCTTTGGATCCTACTTTTTCAAGAATTTGATTTGGAGATTCAAGACAAGAAATGAAGTGAAAATTTAGTGGCAGACCATCTCTCTACGTTAGAGCAAGAGGAAGAAAAGACAGATTCAGTGGTCCAAGAGGCATTCCCCGATGAGCAGTTGTTTGCATGTGAGATCAAGCTTCCGTGGTATGCTGATATTGTTAACTACCTAGCTTGTAAAGTTTTACCACCTGATCTTACTTACCATCAACGTAAGAAGTTCTTGCATGATGTGAATTATTATCTTTGGGATGAGCCTTTATTGTTCAAAAGATGCCCTGATCAAATCATTAGAAGTTGTGTGCCAGAAGAAGAGATGCAAGACATCCTCCATCATTGCCATTCATCATCATATGGAGGACACTTTGGAGCCACCCGTACAGCAGCTAAGGTACTTCAAAATGGGTTCTTTTGGCCTTCTATTTTTCATGATAGTTACACTTTGGTGAAAACTTGTGACCGGTGCCAACGTATGGGAAATATTTCAAGGCGTCATGAGTTACCACTGAAAGGTATCTTAGAAGTTGAGTTGTTTGATGTTTGGGGAATAGATTTTATGAGGCCTTTTCCTCCTTCTTTTGGTTTTGCTTACATCTTATTAGCAGTTGACTATGTGTCAAAATGGGTGGAAGCAATTGCTACAACAACAAATGATGCAAAGGTAGTGCTCAAATTTCTACACAAGAATATATTCACAAGATTTGGCACTCCACGAGCTATTATTAGTGATGAAGGGACTCACTTTTACAACAAGTTGTTTGAAAATCTTCTTTCTAAATATGGTGTAAAGCACAAGATAACACTTGCTTACCATCCTCAAACTAATGGTCAAGCTGAAATTTCAAATAGAGAAATCAAGAACATCCTTGAAAAGATGGTCAAAACCAATAGAAAGGATTGGGCGAAGAAGCTTGATGATGCTTTGTGGGCATACCGTACAGCCTTAAAACACCTATCGGGATGTCTCCATACCGATTAGTGTTTGGAAATGCATGTCATCTACCTGTGGAGTTGGAGCATAGAGCTTATTGGGCTGTAAAGAAGTTTAACTTTGATTTGAAGGTAGCAGATGAAAAGCGACTTCTTCAATTGAATGAGATGGAAGAGTTCCGGAATGATGCATATGAAAATGCAAAGATCTATAAAGAAATGACGAAGAAGTGGCATGACAAACAGATTCTTAGGCGAGAGTTTGCTCCAGGACAACAAGTTTTACTTTTCAATTCATGACTCAAACTCTTCCCAAGAAAGTTAAAATCAAGATGGACAGGTCCTTATACAATTCATGAAGTTTTCTCTTTTGGAGCAATAAATTTGAAGGACAAGACATGAAATATTTTCAGAGTTAATGGTCAGAGATTAAAGCACTACTATGGAGAACAAATGGAGAGGAACTATGCATTTATTCCTCTTGGAGATCCTAATTGATGATGATTGAAAAGTCTGGCTGTAGACTTTAAAACAAGCGCGACTTTAAAACAAGCGCGACTTTAAAACAAGCGCTTATGGGAGGCAACCCATGGATTTTTCTTTCTTTCATTCTTTCATTTATTTTATTATCTTTATTTATTTAGTTTTAATAAATTGGTTTTTGATGTAGGTTTATTTAGCATGAATAAAGAGTTGAAAAATTTTAAATTTCGGAAGATTCATCATGCAACTAGGGAAGTTCCTTTTATTTCTTCAATCCTTTTTACTTTTGGATTACAATGAGGACATTGTTTAGTTTAAGGTTGGGGGTGTAAACTCCTACAGTCATTTGATCCTCTTGTTTTCTAAGTCTTGGGTTGTTGATGGGTTGTTTGATTCTCTTACCAAGCATACATTGGAGTAAGATTGAATTCTCTATGACTCTAAAATTTGTGATTGAAGATGATTTTGAGAAAAAATTTCAAAAATTTCTTTTTTGTCAAGTGGAGTTTTGTGGACACTTTGGTTTAAATCTTTGACCTTGAACATAATTGAGCACATAGTCGTTTTTCTCTTATTCCATTTTGCTTATGAAGAGAAGAAGTTGAATTAATTGAAATAGGAAAGTTCGATTTTGCTTTGCTCTAGAATCTGTTGATGGGTCCTTGAGGCGAAATCCTAGTTGAGACCAAATATTAGAGAAATGATCTAGGCATTTCTTTGGCATAACCAAAAAGCTTTCCCAGCCGTCCTAAATATCATGCCATCATTACATGGTATGTTTCCATAGTCAACCCCCTTGAGCCTTCATAAGCCTTTATTTATTCTTTGAACTACATAAACCATGCCCGCTCTAAGCCTGAAAAACAATGAATCTACCTTTGATAGTTTGAAAAAAAAACTTTGGTGGAGAGTACATTTAAAAGAGAAAATTGGTTTCATGATGAACCGTATTATGTTTGCTCTGTTTGATCAAAGAAGAAGAAGAAGAAGAAGAAGAAAGGAAGTGACTGATTAAAAAAAAAAAAAAGAAGTCACTAAGCGGAGTATGTATCACCTCAGATTTTGTTAAAGGAATTGTTGGTATTGCTTCAGTGATTACAACAACAATAATGCCACAAGTATGAGCATATTGTCAAGAAAGAGCTATGATTTGAATCATGTGAGTATCTCTTTTAGTGTTCTCTTCACTAAACATTTTCCCAGTTTGCTTTGATTTTCCATATCCAGTTCTTTCTTAACCCTCATCCTGTGGCCTATCATGACAACCTTATTCAAGACCTTTTGATCTCTGATTTTGGTGTTGACTACATTAGTGGAGAGGATTTCTGAAAATTGGACTTATGGGGTTAAGTTTTAAGAGAATTCTTCTGATTTTGGTTGTTCTACTTTTGTCTGAGTTTGCAGGTGGTTTGAAGTTAAATTGACTATAGCACACACACACACAAGGTCTTAGCTTTAGGTTGAAGTAAACGCCTAACTCTTGCTTGATAAATTGCAAAATTTTTGATTGATTTTCTTGCTATCTTTGATGTTAAAAGAATGTGATGACCCGTTTTTTAGTGTATTTTCGCTGATATGGTTGTTTTTATTTTAATTAATATATTAGTTATTTATTTTAATTTATCTGCATTTTAAAATTAGTTTTTAATTTTTTTGATGTTGTGTTTTATTTCTTTAAGTTGTTTTGTGGTTTTTAATCTCTTTTTGGTGGTTTAGTTTTGTTTCCCGGAATGAGGATTAGACCTCATCTTTTCCATACATCTCTTTTTCTTTTTTTCCTTTTCTTTTTCCTTTTTCTCTTTTTCCTTCTTTCTTTTTCCTTTCTTTTTCTTTTTTTCTTTTTCCCTTTCTCTCTCCCCGATCGACCCTTCCCCCCCGGCCTCTCTCTCTCTTCTCTCTCCCTCACGCCGGATCGTTCCTCAGCCCAGCCCCACCGCCGCCGGCCACCGTGTGGCACACCACCCCCACCATCCTCTTCGTCTCCCTTCGGCGCACCTCCCCACCGGTTTCCACCCCCATCCGGCCGACCGTTTGGGCGGAAAAGCTCTCCAAAGGCTGCACAGTTTTGGCTCCGATCTGCCGCCGTCGCTCCAGCTCCGGCCACCATTTCTTCACCACTTCATCACTGGTCCCTTGTCGTCCTAACCTACCTATTTTTGGCCTCCAACGACCACCAGAACAGCTCCTACGAGCTTGCTTTCCGATTTGGATTTTTCGGCCTCTTTCTGGCGATTCCGCCGCCACCCATGGCCAAACATCACTTCCAATAGCTTCACAACCATCCCTAGACCATTCCCTATCAATCCCAAGCTCTAGTTTGTCCCCGTTCAAAAGTGGATTTTTCACGACCCACGGCCACAGTGAATTTTCACTGTGACGTTGCTTTTTCGCCGCCGTTTGCAACGCCGCTTGTTTTCTAAAATTGCCATATAGCGCTATAAGTATTTTCCAAACCCTATTTTCAGATTTAAATATATATTGCTCTTTTAATTAATTAATCTGCTGGTTGGTTGATTCCGGACTGAGTCTGAGGAGTTCGGGGGTCGGGTGAATGGAGGACGGAGTTGCCTGTTTAATTGTTTTATGTTGTTGGATTATTTTATTATGCATTGTTATGGCATTGCATGGTGCATGCACGTGTGTTTGTGGCAGTGTGTGAAAAGCCTGTGTATTGGCGTGAGTGGTTTTACGGGTGCGTGTGTATCACGACCCCAAGCCGGGATGGGATATTATCCCGGTGGAGCTCCTCTGGTCACTCGGGAGCGGAATAAACTGAGTGATGTCCCCTGAGTTGTCGCTAGACGACGGGAGCGGGGGCTAGGGGTTGCTTGGCTACGAACGCGCCGGGCGCGAAACCGGGCATCGCCCTACGCACAGACTCCGTGGCCCTTCGCTGGTGAGGGCTAGAGGATGCTTGGCTACGCACGCGCGGGGCACGGAACTGGGCATCGCTTGTTAGGTGTCACATGCGTGGTGGTACTCTGCGGTGTGGCACTGGAGCCAGGGTGTGCGGATGACCCCTAGGGGAGGTCATGGTGCATACGGTTAAAATTGGATAATGGTTTGAGAGGCCAAATGGGACTTTTGGCGTGGTATTGGGCCAAATGGACTTTTGGCGAGATATTGGGCCAAATGTGACTTTTGGCGTGTTAGTTGGAAAGGTTGTGTGTTTTTGGGCCAAATGGGTTTTTGGCGTGTGTGGAAAACTTGTGTTTTATGGGCTTTGTGTATTGGGCATGTTTCATGCATATTGTTTGAGTTTTATGTGTTTTTATCTGGTAGTGTTTGGGTTTTACTTACCTGCGGTACCATTTTTGGTTCCGTAGCTTTTGGTGCAGAGTTTGAGGACGAAGAGGAGGAGGCTGAGCCCGAGGATGCAGCTCCGCCGGGTTGCTGATGATATGTTTTATATTTGTTTAAAACTGTATTTGGGTTTTTGTAATATTTTATTTATGTATGTTTTAAACAGCTTGTACTACGTTAAGAAAAATTCTGGTACTTAGTTAATGACTTTCGTTATCCGCTGCGTGTTTCTTGTGCACATATGTTACCTTTGCACACACTTGGCACCCGTCGATAGGATGGTGACCCGGGTTGTCACCATCCGGACGTCTCGATTTCCCCGTGTTCGGGCGTGGGGATTTGGGGGCGTCACAGGTGGTATCAGAGCGGTTTGGCTCTGGGTAAAACCACATATCCCGTAGGTAGTACCAGAATGTTTTTTTTTTAAAGTTGTGTTTTAAAAATTATGTTAAGTATAGTTGTTTTATTTGTTTTATTTGTTTGAGCTTGTTTGTTTGTTTTTATTTATTTAGTTATGTTTTTGGCATGCTGGTTTCTTTTGTTTCTTGCTGTGTGGTGTTGTTTTTGTTTTTGTTGGTTTTATGATTTTTTTTTGTTTTCTTAAAGGAGGGTCAAGAGTGGTGTTGTGGCAGGATTATGGGGAGACCAAGGAAAAATACTCAGGAGCCACGGGACAATACCTCCAGGGATGACTCCATAGCCGAAGCAATTCGGCAGATGACGGAGTTTATGCAACAGAGTGCGAGGTCTCAACAGGCAGGGCCTTGGCCACCACAAGGACCTTGGCCACCACAAGGAGGGCCTTGTCCACCACAGGGAGGGCCTTGTCCACCACCAGGAGGGCCTTGTCCACAACAAGGAGGGTATTGGCCACAACCAGGAGGTCCTTGGCCATATCAGGGAGGGCCTTGGATGTATCCAGGAGGGTCCAGTGGCATGGTGCAAGCCGGATGCACCTATGAGCGCTTCCTAGCGCATCGGACTCCACACTTCACTGGAGATGAGGATCCAGTCCAGGCTGGAAAATGGATCAAAGATCTGGAGAGAATCTTTGAGGTGTGTGGATGCACGGAGGCACAACAAGTACTCTACGCCAGCTATCTCTTGCAAGGTATCGCTTCTGATTGGTGGGATACCAAGAGGGTGATGCTGGAATCTGAATTGGGATCTTTTGCTGCGGTGACCTGGCAGCGTTTCAAGAAGGAGTTCAATGACCGCTTCTTTCCCGCATCGGTAAGAAAGCAAAAGGCAAGGGAGTTCTCCAATCTGGTCCAAGGGGGCGCAACAGTGGAACAATATGCCCGGAGGTTCATAGAACTTGAGCGATTTGCTCCTCACCTTGTTACCACTGAGGAGATGCGAGCAGATCGTTTTCAGGAGGGGCTACGCCAGGACATACGCCGTATGGTGGTCAGCCATCGGATATCCACTTTTCAGGAGTTAGTGGATGTGGCCACCCTTGTAGAGCGGGAAAATAATCTGAGTATGGACTCCCCTCCAGGGCATAAGAGGCGGAGTTTCTCTGGTGAAGGAAGCAGCTCGGGTTCGCCCCAGAAATTTGTTCAGCGGACTGGAACTCAACCTCAAGCATCATCAAGTGTTCGCATGGGAGGACGTGTGCCTGTTTGTGGAGCTTGTAATAGAGCTCATGAGGGCGAGTGTCGGACGAGTAGCGGACCCCAGTGTTACCGGTGCGGCCAAGTGGGACATATCGCTCGGGATTGCCCCGTCAGAGTTCAAGGAAGCCGTGGAGGTAGACACGGTGGAAGAACCAACCCGAGACAAGCAGTGCAAGCCCGGGTTTATGCTGTCACACCCGGAGAGGTGGATGATGAGGCACCAGCGACCCATGATGCTGGAGTAATCACAGGTATGGATTAATTTAATTTTTAAGCTGGATTTAATTTTTGGTGCATTTGGTTTCTTCTTTGTTTTTTGGATTTCATGGGTTGTGTGTTTGGTTTAGGAAGAGTCCGTTTGTATGAGTTTTATGCTTGTACTTTGTTTGATTCCGGTGCTTCACAATCATTTGTGTCTTCCACGTTTGCTCGGGTGTGTAACTTGGTCACGGAACCGTTGTCGAAGGCTATGGTAGTGGCTCTACCCGATGGTGAGATGGTGTGGTGTTCCAAGGTTGCTTTGGGATGCCCGTTAAATTTTGAGGGAAGATTCTTGGATGCTGATTTGGTGGTGTTCAAGCTATTGGGTTTTGATATCATCCTCGGGATGGATTGGCTATACCGATATTCTGGGAGTATTAATTGCAGAAGTCGGATAATTAGCTTTCACCTTCCAAATGGTGATTGTCTGGAATTTGCGGGGAGTAGATTAAAAGAAAAGCCGATGATTATATCGGCGATTCAGGCAATAAGAGAGATTGCATGGGGAGCGGATGCATTCTTGGTTCAGATGGTGTCCACGCCGTCTGAGAAGAAGTCCTTGGCAGACATTCCAGTTGTGGAAGAGTTCTCCGATGTGTTTGTGGATGACTTGCCCGGACTACCCCCTGTGTGAGAGATGGAGTTTGTTATAGACTTGGAACCTGGAGCGGCTCCTGTGCATAAAGCTCCTTATCGCATGGCACCGGCTGAATTGAAAGAGTTGAAGACTCAGTTGCAAGAGTTGGTAGAGAAGGGATTTATTCAGCCTAGTACGTCGCCGTGGGGTGCACCAGTTTTATTTGTTAAAAAGAAAGATGGAACCCTCCGTATGTGCATTGACTATCGGGAATTGAATAAGGTGACCATCAAAAATAAATATCCTCTCCCGCGGATAGATGATTTATTTGACCAGCTTCAAGGAGCAGCCGTGTTCTCTAAAATTGATCTGAGATCGGGATACTACCAGCTGAGAATCAGAGACCAGGATGTGCCTAAAACTGCCTTCAGGTCGAGGTATGGACACTATGAATTTAAGGTGATGCCGTTTGGGTTAGCTAATGCCCCTGCTGCTTTCATGGATTTAATGAATCGAGTGTTTCAACCTTATCTGGATTCCTTTGTGGTAGTATTTATTGATGATATACTTATTTATTCCCGAGATGTTGAAGAGCATGTGTATCATCTTAGTCTGGTACTTGAGAGATTGAGAGAACACCAGTTGTACGCCAAGCTCAGCAAGTGTGAGTTCTGGTTGGAAGAAGTTAAATTTCTTGGGCATGTAATTTCCCGAGACGGAGTGGCTGTTGATCCTAGTAAGGTAGAAGCCATTTTGTCATGGCAGCGCCCGACTACAGTACGCGAGATCAGAAGTTTCTTGGGGCTCCCCGGATACTACCGAAGATTTGTAGAGGGTTTTGCTCGCCTATCCGGACCTCTCACAGCTTTGACTCGAAAGAATACAGAATTTGTTTGGTCAGATAAATGTGAGAGAAGCTTCCAAGAATTAAAGAACCGGTTGACGACGGCACCAGTGTTAGCACTCCCAGAACCGAATAAGCCATTCGTAGTCTTCAGTGATGCGTCTAAGTTTGGTTTGGGTTGTGTCCTTATGCAGGAAGGACGGGTTGTTGCCTATGCATCTCGTCAGCTAAAGGACCATGAAAAGAATTATCCGACGCACGATCTAGAATTGGCTGCGATTGTTTTTGCTCTCAAGATCTGGCGGCACTTCTTGTATGGGGAAGCTTGCGAGGTATTTACCGATCACAAGAGCTTGAAGCATTTGTTTTCCCAGAAAAATCTGAACATGAGGCAGAGGCAATGGCTGGAGCTAATCAGTGACTATCAGTGTGAGATCAAGTACCACCCGGGGAAGGCTAATATAGTTGCTGATGCTTTGAGCTGGAAGTCTCATTTGGAAGATGAAGCTGAGCCGTCGGAAGTGGATTCGTTGCTTTGTGGGATGAGAAGGCTCCTTATAGAGAGTTCGCAGCAAGTAGAGATCTTATCTTCAGTTCTTGATATTCGGGTAACTGATTTTGAAGAATTGAAGACTCTCCAGAGAAAGGATCCGAAGCTGCTGAACATCAGGAAAAGAGTCAGAAAATCTCGAGGGCCGTTGCATTATAGCATGGATAACGATGGGATACTTCGGTTCCGAGATCGCAGAGGGGTCCCCAAGGACTCTGAATTCAAAGAGCGGATCATGGCGGAAGCTCATGCGGCCCCTTATTCAGTTTATCCCGGCAGTACAAAGATGTATCGGGACTTGAAGAAAAATTACTGGTGGGATGGAATGAAGAAGGACATTGCCTTATATGTTGAGAAATGCCACACATGCCGTCAGGTAAAGGCCGAGCATCAGAGACCTGCAGGTATGCTCCAACCCCTCCCTATTCCTGAGTGGAAATGGGATGACATCACGATGGACTTTGTTGTGGGTTTGCCGAGAATGCCTAGTGGAAAGAATTCTGTTTGGGTGATTGTAGACCGGTTAACGAAGAGTGCTCATTTTCTGCCTGTTAATAACACCGACTCTTTGGGTAAGTTGACCCGTTTGTATGTCAAAGAGGTAGTGCGGCTACATGGCATACCAAAGAGTATAGTGTCGGATCGAGACCCAAGGTTCACATCGCAGTTCTGGAAAAGTTTGCAGGCAGCTTTGGGTACTAAGTTGAAGTTCAGTACTGCTTATCACCCGCAGACAGACGGCCAGTCAGAGCGCACCATTCAGACCCTAGAAGACATGTTGCGAGCATGTGTCATGGAATTCCAAGGGAGTTGGGAAAATCAATTGCCGCTCATCGAGTTTGCCTACAATAACAGCTTCCATGCGACCATTCAGATGGCTCCCTATGAAGCTCTCTATGGGAGAAAGTGCAGGTCGCCCTTGTGTTGGGACGAAGTTGGGGAGAGTAGGATAATCGGACCCGAAATAATTCAAGAGATGCAAAGCCAAGTTCGGATCATTAGAGATAAAATGGCTGCAGCTCAGAGTCGCCAGAAAAGCTACGCTGATACCAGGAGGAGAGAATTGTCATTTGAAGTTGGTGATTGGGTTTATCTTAAAGTCTCTCCCATGAGAGGTGTTAAGCGTTTTGGTAAGAAGAGGAAGCTAGATCTGAGGTATGTCGGCCCTTTTCAGATTTTGGAAAGAGTAGGGTCCGTCGCCTACAGAGTTGCTTTGCCACATTATTTTGGGGATGTTCATGATGTCTTCCACGTATCATCCCTGAAGAAGAGCTTTGGACAGCAAGAGCCACGCTTCGTCGACCCAGCGAGTATTCAGTTGCAACCGGATCTCACTTATGAAGTTGTTCCGTCACAGATTTTGGATTGGAAGGAGCAACGGTTGAGGTCCAAGACGATACCTTTGGTTAAAGTGGCTTGGGGAGATCCGTTAGCTCAAGACTTCTCTTGGGAACGAACAGCGGACATGAGGGAGCAGTACCCATACTTGTTCGAATAGAGAAGGTATGTATCTTAATCTCGATCACAGTTGGTTTATGTGCTTTCTTGTGGCTTGCTTTAAGTTGGTGGTTGATTTGCAATTTCGAGGACGAAATTGTTTTTAAGGAGGGGAGGATGTGATGACCCGTTTTTGAGTGTATTTTCACTGATATGGTTGTTTTTATTTTAATTAACATATTAGTTATTTATTTTAATTTATCTGCGTTTTAAAATTAGTTTTTAAATTATTTGATGTTGTGTTTTATTTCTTTAAGTTGTTTTGTAGTTTTTAATCTCTTTTTGGCGGTTTAGTTTTGTTTCCCGGAATGAGGATTAGACCTCATCTTTTCCCTACATCTCTTTTTCTTTTTTTCCTTTTCTTTTTCCTTTTTCTCTTTTTCCTTCTTTCTTTTTCCTTTCTTTTTCTTTTTTTCTTTTTCCCTTTCTCTCTCCCCGATCGACCCTTCCCCCCCGGCCTCTCTCTCTCTTCTCTCTCCCTCACGCCGGATCGTTCCTCAGCCCAGCCCCACCGCCGCCGGCCACCGTGTGGCACACCACCCCCACCATCCTCTTCGTCTCCCTCCGGCGCATCTCCCCACCGGTTTCCACCCCCATCCGGCCGGCCGTTTGGCCGGAAAAGCTCTCCAAAGGCTGCACGGTTTTGGCTCCGATCCGCCGTCGTCGCTCCACCTCCGGCCACCATTTCTTCACCACTTCATCACCGGTTCCTTGCCGTCCTAACCCACCTATTTTCGGCCTCCAACGACCACCGGAACAGCTCCTACGAGCTTGCTTTCCGATTTGGGTTTTTCGGCCTCTTTCTGGCGATTCCGCCGCCACCCACGGCCAAACATCACTTCCAATAGCTTCACAACCATCCCTAGACCATTCCCTATCAATCCCAAGCTCTAGTTTGTCCCCATTCAAAAGTGGGTTTTTCACAACCCACGGCCACAGTGAATTTTCACTGTGACGTTGCTTTTTCGCCGCCGTTTGCAACGCCGCTTGTTTTCTAAAATTGCCATATAGCGCTGTAAGTATTTTCCAAACCCTATTTTCAGATTTAAATATATATTGCTCTTTCAATTAATTAATCTGCTGGTTGGTTGATTCCGGACTGAGTCCGAGGAGTTCGGGGGTCGGGTGGATGGAGGACGGAGTTGCCTGTTTAATTGTTTTATGTTGTTGGATTATTTTATTATGCATTGTTATGGCATTGCATGGTGCATGCACGTGTGTTTGTGGCAGTGTGTGAAAAGCCTGTGTATTGGCGCGAGTGATTTTACGGGTGCGTGTGTATCACGACCCCAAGCCGGGATGAGGTATTATCCCGGTGGAGCTCCTCTGGTCACTCGGGAGCGGAATAAACTGAGTAATGTCCCCTGAGTTGTCGCTAGACGACGGGAGCGGGGGCTAGGGGTTGCTTGCCTACGAACGCGCCGGGCGCGGAACCGGGCATCGCCCTACGCACAGACTCCGTGGCCCTTCGCTGGTGAGGGCTAGAGGATGCTTGGCTACGCACACGCGGGGCGCGGAACTGGGCATCGCTTGTTAGGTGTCACATGCGTGGTGGTACTCTGCGGTGTGGCATTGGAGCCAGGGTGTGCGGATGACCCCTAGGGGAGGTCATGGTGCATACGGTTAAAATTGGATAATGGTTTGAGAGGCCAAATGGGACTTTTGGTGTGGTATTGGGCCAAATGGACTTTTGGCGAGATATTGGGCCAAATGTGACTTTTGGCGTGTTAGTTGGAAAGGTTGTGTTTTTGGGCCAAATGGGTTTTTGGCGTGTGTGGAAAACTTGTGTTTTATGGGCTTTGTGCATTGGGCATGTTTCATGCATATTGTTTGAGTTTTATGTGTTTTTATCTGGTAGTGTTTGGGTTTTACTTACCTGCGGTACCATTTTTGGTTCCGTAGCTTTTGGTGCAGAGTTTGAGGACGAAGAGGAGGAGGCTGAGCCCGAAGATGCGGCTCCGCCGGGTTGCTGATGATATGTTTTATATTTGTTTAAAACTGTATTTGGGTTTTTGTAATATTTTATTTATGTATGTTTTAAACAGCTTGTACTACGTTAAGAAAAATTCTGGTACTTAGTTAATGACTTTCGTTATCCGCTGCGTGTTTCTTGTGCACATATGTTACCTTTGCACACACTTGGCACCCGTCGATAGGATGGTGACCCGGGTTGTCACCATCCGGACGTCTCGATTTTCCCGTGTTCGGGCGTGGGGATTTGGGGGCGTCACAAAGAGTAAAATACTAGTGATGAAATCTAACTTCATAAAAGCTTGGTGAGTGATGATACTTCTCTTTGGGGTCGAGTTGAGATAGCCTAAACTATCATTTGCTTTTCTTTTTGTTTGAGGACAAACAAAGTTGTAAGTTTGGGGGTATTTGATGACTTGCAAAATTTCGTATTGCAAATTTTACAAGATCGCTCGAGCGGAGGCTTTTGGCCGCTTGAGCGAATTCAGGCAGATTCAAACGCTCGAATGCCGCTCGACAGTGAGCTCGAGCGGGTTGCTGGAAAACAAAGATCGCTCGAGTGAAGACATTGGCCTCTCAAGCGAAATCAGGCAGAGTCGAATGCTCGATAAGATGCTCGAGCGAAATTAGGCAGAGTCGAACGCTCGATGTGCACTCGACACCCCGCTCGAGCGAACATTGTATTTTGACAGATCTAGGGTCTTCCGCCGTCACATCATATAAAAGAGATTTTTCACTCTATGGCCATACCTTTTGACTGGAGAACATTTTTTGGGACAGAAAAACACAGCTAGAAGGATTCAAATCATCTGTTTTGGAATCATACACGAGCACAGACGAGAGAAAAGCATTGAAACATTTCCTTGAGTTTTTGAAGACGAGTTACGGCTGTGAGGAGTATTCTCAGAACAATTATGGTGAATTCGTTTATGTTGAATTTCATTTCTAGCATGAGCTAAATTTTATTTAGTCTAGGAAAACGATGTAACCTAGTTCCGAACTATGTTTGATTGTCTATGCTAATTTAAGGCAATTCTCTCTTTGTTTATCTGATTTATTCTGAGTTTATTGCTTCTAATTAACTGGCCATTGATTAGATAATATTTAATCTTGTGATTTGCTATCGAAAGAGGGAATCATAGGGTAGATCTTGAATATTTCAACATAGGAAAGTATAGTGATCGAAAGACTTGTATGAACCTATGTAGTGATTAAATCATTGGTCTTATTGCTTTCTTACTTTATTAATTTGCATATTCTTGTGTGAATTGATGAATAAGAATAATTTCCAATTGACTATCGAAAGAAGTTGTTGGATGAATTAGAGATTTGCTAATGAACAAAAAGAATTAAATTAAATTAGCTGGATGAGAAAAGCATAGTGAAGAATTAGGTGAAATCGATTTCCTAGAAGTTTTCTTTCCTATTAATTTGATCTTCGAACGTCAGTTTTATTTCCTTTGCGTATTTCTCTTTGAGTTGATCTTAGTTTAATTTACAACTACAAAAATCTTAGTGATTCCTCTAGATAAAATCGAGATTAGTATAATTTTAGTATTTGGCAAAAGTAGAGTACGAATCCCTGAGGACGATACTCTTCTTATCACTTTATTATAAAACTACGATACTGTGCACTTGCAGTTTTGCACCGATCAATTACCAGAAGTAATGATGAAAGTGAATCAAGAATTGTCGAAGAATACTGACCTAAAATATTGGCCAAATTTGAAAGAAACAATTCCTGCAGAATTGATTTACTAGTAAAATATGATGCATCGAGACTTATAGTCCAAACACCTAAAGAGGTGATGCTTGTTGAATGCCAGTGGGTATTTATAGAAAGGAAATAAAAATGTGATATATAAATCATGAGTCAGTTTCTCAATTCCTACAGAATTGATATCACTAAGTAAAATGTGATAAATAAGGATTTGAAGTCCAAACAACTAGAGGTGATTTTTGTTAAATATCAGTGGATATTTATATACATGATATAAAAAGCCTGAAGTTTTTAATATGAAAATGTGATATAGAAATCACAAGTTAGGTTCTCGAAGAAATAATATTGATATGCTTTTAAAGTGGTTGAAATTATATTGAGATTTTTATTAGCTTGAAA
This sequence comes from Carya illinoinensis, assembly GCF_018687715.1. Taxonomy (NCBI): domain Eukaryota; kingdom Viridiplantae; phylum Streptophyta; class Magnoliopsida; order Fagales; family Juglandaceae; genus Carya; species Carya illinoinensis. Next base: position 15,107,672 of record NC_056767.1, on the reverse strand, counting down.
GTTACCGAGCGTTTGGATATGCATGATTAACTGCATATTGATATAGATCATTGGATCATAATATATATATGAAAATCCCTGAAGGATATAAAATGCCTGAAGCTTCTAATATGAATACATCTAGAAATATGTATTCTATCAAGTTTCAAAGATCCTTATATGATCTAAAACAATTCAAACGCAAATGGAAAGAAACTATTATTGCAGTTTATATATATAATTTAAATGTCATTGAGGCTCCAGAAGAGCTCATGAAAACTGCACATATTTGAAATATAAATCTGAAACCCTTGCGGTTTCAAGGGGAAGATGGATGATATTATTCGTTCTGAAATACCATCTTTTAAATACAATTAGTATTTCAGATTCATATTACAGTTTTATATGAAGTGTACATTATTAAAAGAGAAATAAAATGAAGCACACAGAACATCTACTAGAAGATAGAAACACAAATATAAATATTTATGAAATATTATTTTATTATCTTGAAGCAAAAAATTACAGAAATTTGAGGCACTTTGCCTCATTCTTCAAAAGCTCTTGTTCTTCAAGAATCTGCATGGCATCCCTATCTAAAGGAGTGGGCAATCGAAAATATGATTTAAGTAATGATTTTAAATTCCTATTCTCTTGCTTTATTGCTCCTATCTTCATGTTAGACTCCAGAAGAAGTCGCTAAAGGATAGCAATATTCTCGTGGAGTTTGTCAACTCTACAAGTTCTAGATTGCAGTCGCTGAGAAAATGCAACAATGGATGATGAGTATCGGGTATCGAGACTCACAAGCTCATAGATAATTTCATTATCTGACTTATGAGTCAGATCATTATTATATTGAATGTTAGCACCTGTGATAGAAGCAGGAACAACTTATGAACGAGGTGCAGAGTGCCTCATATATTGGCCATGAGAAGATTGATGAGCCATTGCAGAGTACGAATGTAGAAAGAGATTACAGAATAAGAATGCAAGAAGAGATTGTAGAGTAAAAATGCAGTATGATTACAGAAAAGTGAAGAAGATGAGATGCGAATGAAGATGAGCTGGATATCTCTTTTATAGAGAAAATTATGACAAGGCATCTCTATTGTTTCACAGCATCTGTCGTGAAGCAAGAGAAAAGAGACGAGATATAGGTTCATAGCTCTACGGCGCTTGACAGCTACAGAAGAGTTGAAAAAGCCTGCGATACTTATCTGATCTAAAAAGCTGGCCACCGTTTTTATTGAAAAAAAGGAGGTTAGCAGATTAATGTTGACGAATTCTCCACTAACTATGTTATTTACAAGAACTCCAGAAGAGCACAACTCCAGAAGAGTAGGGAAGAGCAGAAAGATCCAGTTGTGATTATTTTATCAACATGGATCAAGTCCACAGTTAGTTGGATATACAGATGCGGATTATCTTTCAGATTCACACAAGAAAATCATTGCAATTCATGAGAAGAAAAGTGAAATTGATGTTAAGAAGATACGGTCAAGTAATTATCTGGCAGATTTATTTACTAAAGCATTACCAACTGCAACATTTAAGAAGATTGTGCAGAACATTGAAATGCAGAGAGTTGAAGACATATTATCATATGCACTTTTCAGGGGAAGTAATGTCTTGAAGACTTGTGCTGATTGTACTCTTTTTCCTTCGCTAAGATTTTATCCCATTGGGTTTTCCTTTGCAAGGTTTTAATGAGGCAATCCTAAAGTACTTGGCGGTTCACATGAATACTGTACTCTTTTTCCTTCGCCATTGGTTTTTTCCCACAGGGTTTTTCCTTGGCAAGGTTTTAACGAGGCATATTCTTTAAATATGGTCATCCAAAGGGGAAGTGTTATAAACCATCTTGAATTGTATGACCATATTTAGCCGTCATTATTGACCAAGTCGTAGTCGTCAATTAAGACTTTTGTAACCCGATACATATGGGTATACTTATGTTATATGACACAGATCAATAAGAGAAATCCTCTCTCTCGTTCTCTCTCTGTCTAAAGGCTCTCTCTTTTCAATGATTTTATAACAACACTTACTTTTCTATTCTTTTTTCTTTTTTGTCTCTCTCTCTCTCTCTCTCTCTTTTTCTTTTTCTTTTTTCTGTTTTTGTGAAAACAAATCCATGTTAATTAACTTAGAGCTGGTTTGGTTACACAAAATCAAACTATCTTATCTCGTCTCATTTCATATAATTATTACAATTTTTTTAAATTTTCACACAAAATATAATAAACAATTCAATTTTCAAATTCCAAAATAAAAATAATATTAAAAAGTTATATTATAACAATATTTTATTCAACTTTTAACAAAATATCTCATTCTATCTTAACTGCGTAACCAAACGAGACCTATAGCAAATCAAACATTAAGTTCTCTATGGCACTATGGGACAAGCCCCAAATTTACATACTTGAACATTCAAAGCAAAGCATATTTAGCAAATACATAAGCTATGTGATTAAAATCCCTCTTTACATAACAAATCTGCCAATTATCTAACCCATTTAGGACTTGCTTAATTTCCTCCACAATGTGTCCAAACTTGGTGAAGTTCTCCTCAGAACTCCTTACTGCATCCACTAACTTAGCATCTCCTTCTAATATCACTTGATTAAATCCCATCTCACAACAAAACACACTTGCACTCAAAGCAACTCTAGTCTCTACTTAGGTAGAATTAGCACTAAAGACAGCAGATTCACGCAAGATAGTCAAGACTTTCCATTTAGATCCCTTACTATCAACCCAATACCTATCTGAGAATGTACTTTGTTAGGTGGTAACCAACCTTGATGTGCAGATTGTCTACAACTGCTGTGGGGTACTCTTTCTATCTTGGCTCTTTGTAGGATGAAGAAAAGATTGCTCATATAATAGCATTTATCTTGAGCCATATCTTCCTCAATATCATGGTTATTGCAGCAAACTCTTGTTGATCTAACAACTTGTACAAGTGATTCATTACGGATAGAAAATCCATACCCCAAACACTCATCTTCTGTATCTTAATATAGCCAAGACTCCAAACATCCCTTACTACCTCATAGTTCCACAGGACATGAGTTACATCTTCATAATACAGGCCACATATTGGATACAAATCAGATGTAAGCACCCTCTTGTGCATTAAATTGGCTCTAGTTGGTAATCCATTATAATATGTTTCCAAATAAAGACTTGAAATACCTTTGGAATAGGTAGATTACATAATTGCTTCTAGAACATGTCTTGACTTGAGTTGTTAGAAGATTCACCAATATTTCTAGCAGCAATCTTCTTATGTAGGTAATAAGCACTCTTCATAGAGAAAACTCTAGATTGTGTGTACTGTCATATTTGCTTATCTTCTTTACACAACATGATATGAGCCCGTGGAATTAGAATCCCTTGAACCCACAATCAATTTGAAAACTCACCCTAAAAAGCAAAAATCAAGTCAATTGGATGGAAGAATATAGACCCATTGAAAAACTCGTTTCAAGAACCTAAATTATATTAAAATCTAAACCCGTTGAAAAACCAGTATCAAAAACCCAGATTACAAAGGAGGAACGACATAAAGGTTGTGATTTACCTTTGATAAGTTCAAACTTTCAATGAAGAACAAGAGGAGATAAACTCAACTCACAATAAATAAAATTCATCAATTTTTATAAACTTTCATATATTTTCAAAATGAGGCAATAAAGAGTATTTAAACTAAAACCTCACAAGAACCTAGGTAAAATAAAGCCCCTTCAAAAATGCCCCTGAGTAAATAGTGCCGCGCTACAGTAACATGGCTACAGTAACCCCTCTTGAAACCCTAATTTAACAAAGTAAAACATATTGTGGGTCAAACATCTTTAAACCCAATTATTCTAGACTAATTCCTATAACTAATAAAATAAGTCTTTTTAATGAGATAAGCAAATCCAAGACCTTCAATCGCATAAACATAATAGTAGACCATAATTTATGTTGCACTCTTTCATTGCTTATATCACGTGGATGAGAATTGAATCTCCTTCTCTCAAGCCCATCTTGAATATTGGGCTCTTGCTAGACTAGTCCCAAGTGGATTGCACCAATCCTTACATTGCTTCTTTGCTCTTCTTGGCTTTCGATCTTGTAATTGCCCCATTTAGAACTTGCAATGGATCCTTAAGACTCGGTCCATCTTGGAGCCCATCATTCCCCCACTCTTCAAAAGGATTCGACCTCGAATCTCCTCCTGCATCAAAGGAAAAAAGCTCAGTAAAATTGAAAATAGCAGACACATAATACTTACCTAGAAGATCCACTACATATGAAATATCATTAATTTTCTCAAGAATTTGAGAAGATCTATCCAAACTACTCCTGTCATCAACAAGCAAAAGTACCAAAGTTAAAGGAGTAAGTGGATTAAAAACATAAACAGCTTCAAAAGGAGAATAAGAAGTAATAGTATGCATGGTCCTATTATATGAAAACTCTAAAAATGGCAAACAATCATCCCAAGTTTTTAAAGTCTTAAGAACAGTAGTGCGTAAGAGCTGAGTTAAGGTCATATTAACTATTTCAGTCTAGTCATCAATCTGTGGATGGCAAGTAGTGAAAAATAAAAGTTTAGTACACAATCTTTCCTACAAAACCTTCCAAAAGTAGCTAAAGAATTTAACATCTCTATCAGAAACAATACTCCTAGGCACACTATAAAGTCGCACTATTTCCCTGAAAAACAAGTCAGATGTATTTGTGACATCATCAGTTTTGTGGAAAAATGACCATTTACCCTTAATTTAAGGATTTCACATCTTAATTCCAAAAATTACCAAAATTTACATTCCTCATGTAAATTTTGTTTTAAACTCAAATATCAATTCCGAAAAATTTAAAACAATTCACAATTATGGGAAACTCACTATGGTGAAAACATCTATAGGCCATTTCTCTTGATTTTTTCTGCAATTTCTTCTAACTTCAAAACTCATGATTAAATCAAAATTTTACAACGAAGATCTTCATATCGTAAGTTTAAAACCATACTTAAAACATCCATTAAAAAAAGGCTAATCATCAACACCAAACTTTTTATAAAAAGACCCAAACTTTTTAACAAATAGCAACCCTTGAATCACAAACTTTGACCCTAAATCAAAATATCTCCAAGAATTCTAAAAAAATCAAATCTTACTTGTAACACATTCATAACATCATCCTAAGATCAACCATACTTTAAATCATCAAACAAAAATCACCAAAAATCATAAAATAACACTTGGGGTTTTTGGTTTTACACTTGGTCTAAAAACATTAACTTTTTTCTTAACTAACTTTGATCAATCCATTGATCTATGGCTTAAAAAGATGAGATCTACAAACTAAAACATAACTTGATTTAAAAATGTGTCCTAAAGAAGATCCAACCAACAAACTTAAAATCACATAGCTAAAAATAATAAAACATGGATCTAACCCAAAAACATTAAATCTCATGCCTAACTGAAATCTTCTAACATAGAAAAATCATATCTTTAAAACAAATACTAAATATCTTCGAACTAACATCCTAAAATGAAAATAAGGGACTTAGGATCATCATAAAAAAATATCAAAACATTTAGATTAAGATCAAACCACGAAATATTCAAATTTTCTCTAAATAAAAACTGTTTTTCCACTTCCAGTTTTCATGTTTCTAGATCTAAGAAAATCTATCATCAAAAGCTTTATTCAAGCAACAAAACCTCAATAAACGTTCAATCATAAACACATGCTAACAACACTCCATAAGATTTTCGGACTATGTCCATTAGAGCATCCACATTGGTTTATGCATATGCATATGCAAAATTATATCTTTTGGAGATCCAATTTGCCATACAAGCAAAACTTCCACATTGGCTTATGCAAATTTGAGACAAAATAATAATAAAATGTTATCATTTGATTATTTTTTTTTTACTTTTTTTTAATAAGAGTTTGCAATTTTCATGTATTGGGTTAATACATGTAATTAGCATCCAAATAAATTCCATTAGCACCCAATATATGTACTCAAAACCTGTGAGAGAGAGGTGCACAGGTTTGATCTTCAAATATGTAAAATATATGAGTAAAATATTTTTTGGAGAGTGAATGAGTAAAATATGTAGTAAAATATGTAAAGATAAAATATATAGAAAGAGAGTGGGAGGAGAGAGAAAGAATGAGTAAAATATGTTTTGAAGATTGAATAGTAGATCTTCAAACATGTAAAGGTACTATTCATTACTATGCAAATATTTGAAAATGCATAATCCAATGTATATGGATTTAGGCTCATATTATGCAAATATGACTTTGCATATGTGTGATACTCCGTTTTTACGTGTATTTTCACTGAAGGAATATTTTAATTTAATTAAAATAATAGTTCTTTTATTTTAAATTATCAGATTTTAATTGGATTTTATTTGTTATTTGAGTTTAAATTGCTGTTTAATTTATTTTAGCTTGCTTTTGGATTTAAAATTAAATAGTTAGTTTTTATTAGTTATTTATTATATTTTAGCTTTACGTTGTGTTTAAGATATTTTCTTGGTTTTATTGCTTTTAAAGTTATTTTCGTTGGATCAGTTGTTGAACCCCAAAGGTGGGGATTGGACCTCATTTCTTTTCCCCATATTTTCTTTTCTTTTTTTCTTTTCTCTTTTTTTTTTTTCCTTCCTTCTTACCCATGCTTCAACCCCCCTGTGTAATTTCTCTCTCTCTCTCTCTCTCTCTCTCTCTCTCTCTCTCTCTCTCTCTCTCTCTCTCTCTCTCTCTCTCTCTCTCTCTCTCTCTCTCTCTCTCTCTCTCTCTCTCTCTCCTCTCCTTCACGCCGAAGCACCCAACAGCCCAGTACCGCCGCTCGCCGGCGACATGCCCCACACCACCACCACCGTTTTCTTCCCCTCCCTCTAGTGAACCACCCCACCAAGTTTTATCTCCATCCGTGCCGCCGTTTAGTCGGAAAACCATCTTCAAGCCGAGTAGCTTTTCCTCCGATTTGCCGCCGTCGCTCCACCTCCGGCCACCACCTCCTCACCACTTCATCACCGACTCATTGCCGTCCTAAACCACCCATTTTTTGCCTCAATCCGTCGCCGGAACAGTCCCCACGAGCTAACTCTCCGATTTGGATATTTTAGCCTCCTACCACCGTTTTCGCCGCCACCCACAGCCGACCCTCACTTTCACTAGCTTCATAAACACCTCTTAGCCATTCCCTATCAATCCCGAGCCTTGGTTTGTCCCCGTTCAAAAGTGGGTATTTTACAACCCATGGCCACAATGTTTTTACATTGTTACGTTGCTTTCTCTTCGCCGTTTGCTGCTCGCCGATCCTTCGAAAATTATCTTATGGCACTGTAAGTATTTTCCAAACTTCATTTTAGATTTAAATATATTATTACTTTTACAATAATTATTCATGACTGTTGGTTATTTCAGACTGAGTCCGAGGAGTTGGGGGTTGGATGGAATTGAGGACGGAGTTGCTTGTTTGGTTGTTATGGATGTTTGGAAATTGTTGGTTAATTGGTGTCGTATCATTTGCATTGCATTGTGCACGCATATGCATGTGTTAAATATTGAAAACTGGGTTTTCAAGCGAGAAATGTTTTATTGGTATATATGAACGTATGGATTGATTGGTTTGATTCAGAGGCACGTGTAGGGATGGTGGTAAGCAGGGATGGTGGTAGAGTCCCGCCTGCGTTTCCTGCCCACGGTGCATGAGGCGTAGGGATGGTGGTAGAGTCCCACCTGTGATTCCCGCCTACGGTACACGCGTAGGGATGGTGGTGAGCAGGGATGGTGGTAGAGTCCCGCCTGCGATTCCCGCCTGCGATTCCCGCCTACAGTGCTCTGATGGTTTGGTTAATGGGCCATTTTCTGGGAAAATGGCAAGACTGGTTTTTGGGCCATTATCTGGGATAATGACGAGGATATGATTAAAGGATATATTTTGGGCCAAATGAGATTTTGGCGTGCGTGGTAAAAATGTGGATTTTTGGGATATGTGCATTGGGCATACTTTCATGCATATTGTATCATAGTTTTATAGTAAAGTAATTAGAAGAGTATCGTCCTCAGGGATTAGTACCTTACGTTTGCTAAATACCAAAATTATACTAAACTTGATTTTATCTAGAGGAATCACTAAGATTTTTATAGTTGCAATCTAAACTAGATCAACTCAAAGAAAAATGTGCAAAGAAAATAACACTGACGTTCGAAGATCAAATTAATGGGAAGAAAACTTCTAGGAAATCGATTTCACCTACTTCTTCACTATGCTTTTCTCATCCAGCTAATTTAATTTAAATCTCTTTTGTCTATTAGCAAATCTCTAATTCATCCAAAAGCCTCTTTCGATAGTCAATTGGAATTGACTCTTGGTTATCAATTCACACAAGAATATACAAATTCAGTAATCAAGAACGCAATAAGACCAATGATTTAATTACTACATAGGTTCATACAAGTCTTTCGATCTCTATACTTACCTATGCTAAAATATCCAAGATCTACTCTATGATTCCCTCTTTCGACAGCAAATCACAAGATTACTTATCATCTAATCAATGACCAGTTAATTAGAAGCAATAAATTCAGAATAAATCAGATAAACAAAGAGAGAATTGCATTAAATTAGCATAGACAATCAAGCATAGTTCGGAAATAGGTTACATCGTTTTCCTAGAATGAAGAAAATTTAGCTCATGCTAGAAATGGAATTCAACATAAACGAATTCACCATAATTGTTCTGAGAAGATGGGAAGAAGAAAATAAACACTGAAAAATCCTCCTTGCAGCCTCAACTCGTCGTCAAAAGCTCAAGGGAACGATTCAACGCTTTTCTCTCGTCCGTGCTCGTGTATGATTCCAACGTACGTGCAATAATTGGAATTTTGTCTCCAAAAACAGATGAATTGAATCCCTCTAACTGTGTTTTTCTCTCCCAAGAAGTGTTCTCCAGTCAAAACTCGAGGCCCTAGAGTGAAAAATTGCTTTTATATGGTCTCACGACAGAAAACCTAAAATCTGTCAAAATACGATGTTCGTTCAAGCGGGGTGTCGAGCGCACATCGAGCGTTCGACTCTGTCTGATTTCGCTTGAGCATCCTGTCGAGCGCATGTCGAGCGTTCGACTCTGCCTGATTTTGCTTGAGCGGCCAATGTCTCCGCTCGAGCGATCTTTGTTTTTCAGCAATCCGCTCGAGCTCCCTGTCGAGCGGCAGTCGAGCGTTTGAATCTGCCTGAATTAGCTCGAGCGGCCAAAAGCCTTCACTCGAGCGAACTTGTAAAATCTGCAATATGAAATTTTGCAAGTCATCAAATACCCCCAAACTTACAACTTTGTTTGTCCTCAAGCAAAAAAAGAAAAGCAAATGATAGTTTAGGCAATATCGATTCAACCCGAAAGAGAAGTATCATCACTCACCAAGCTTTTATGAATTTAGATTTCATCTCTAGTATCTTACTCTTTTAACATCAAAGATGGCAGGAAAATCAATCAAAAATTTTGCAATTTGTCAAGCAAGAGTTAGGCGTTTACTTCAACCTAAAGCTAAGACCTTGAGTGTGTGTGTGATATAGTCAATTTAACCTCAAACCACCTGCAAATTCAGATAAAAGTAGAACAACCAAAATCAAAATAATTCTCTTAAAACTTAACCCCATAAGTCTAATTTTCAGAAATCCTCTCCACTAATGTAGTCAACACCAAAATCAAAGATCAAAAGGTCTTTATTAAGGTTGTAATGATAGGCCACAGGGTGAGGGTTAAGAAAAAACTGGATATGGGAAATTAAATCAAACTGAAAAAATACTTAGTGAAAAAAACATTAAAAGAGAAACTCACATGATTCAAATCATAGCTCTTTCTTGGCAATATGCTCATACTTGTGGCATTATTATTGCTGTAATCACTGATGCAATACCAACAATTCCCTTGACAAAATTTGAGGTAATTCACATTCCGCTTGGCGACTTCTTTTTCTTTTCTTTTCTTTTTTTTTCTTTTCTCTTTTTTTTTTCAATCACTTCCTTTCTTCTTCTTCTTTTTCTTTGATCAAACAGAGCAAACATAATACGGTTCATCATGAAACCAATTTTCTCTTTTAAATGTAACTCTCCACCAAAGTATTTTCTCAAACTATCAATGGTAGATTCATTGTTTTTCAGGCTTAGAACGGGCATGGTTTATATAATTCAAAGAATAAATAAAGGCTCATGAAGGCTCAAGGGGGTTGACTATGGAAACACACCATGTAATGATGGCATGACATTTAGGACGTCTGGGAAAGCTTTTTGGTTATGCCAAAGAAATGCCTAGATCATTTCTCTGATATTTGGTCTCAACTAGGATTTCGCTTCAAGGACCCATCAACGGATTCTAGACCAAAGCAAAATCGAACCTCCCTCTTTCAATTAATTCAACTTCTTCTCTCATAAGCAAAATGGAATAAGAGAAAAATGAATATGTGCTCAATTGTGTTCAAGGTCAAAGATTTAAACCAAAGTACCCACAAAACTTCACTTGACATAAAAGAAATTTTTGAAATTTTTTCTCAAAACCATCTTCAATCACAAATTTCAGAGTCATAGAGAATTCAATCTTACTCCAATGCATGCTTGGTAAGAGAATCAAACAACCCATCAACAACCCAAGACTTAGAAAACAAGAGGATCAAATGATTATAGGAGTTTACACCCCCAAACTTAAACTAAACAATGTCTTCATTGTAATGCAAAAGTAAAAAGGATTGAAGAAATAAAAGGAACTTCCCTGGTTGTATCAGGAATCTTCCGTAGATTATAATTTTTCAGCTCTTTATTCTTGCTAAATAATCCTGCATCAAAAACCAATTTATTAAAACTTAAATAAATAAAGATAATAAAATAAATGAAAGAAAGAAAGATAGATCTATGGGTTGCCTCCCATAAGCGCTTGTTTTAAAGTCTACAGCCAGACTTTTCAATGATCATCAATTAGGATCTCCAAGAGGAATAAATGCATAGTTCCTCTCCATTTGCTCTCCATAGTAGTGCATCAATTTTTGACCATTAACTCTGAAAATATTCCCTGTCTTGTCTTTCAAATCTACTGCTTCAAAAGAGAAAACCTCATGAATTGTATAAGGACCCGTCCATCTTGATTTTAACTTTCCTGGGAAGAGTTTGAGTCGTGAATTGAAGAGTAAAACTTGTTGTCCTGGAGCAAACTCTCGCCTAAGAATCTGTTTGTCATGCCACTTTTTTGTCCTTTCTTTATAGATCTTTGCATTCTCATATGCATCATTGCGGAATTCTTCCATCTCATTCAATTGAAGAAGTCGCTTTTCACCTGCTGCCTTCAAATCGAAATTAAACTTTTTTACAGCCCAATAAGCTCTATGTTCCAACTTTACAGGAAGATGACATGCCTTTCCAAACACTAATCGGTATGGAGACATCCCGATAGGTATTTTAAAGGCAGTACGGTATGCCCACAAAGTATCATCAAGCTTCTTCGCCCAATTCTTTCTATTGATTTTGACCGTCTTCTCAAGGATGTTCTTGATCTCTCTATTTGAAATTTCAGCTTGACCATTAGTTTGAGGATGGTAAGCAAGTGCTATCTTGTGCTTCACACCATATTTAGAAAGAAGATTCTCAAACAACTTGTTGCAAAAGTGAGTCCCTTCATCACTAATAATAGCTCATGGAGTGCCAAATCTTGTAAATATGTTCTTGTGCAGAAATTTGAGCACTACCTTTGCATCATTTGTTGTTGTAGCAATTGCTTCCACCCATTTTGACACATAGTCAACTGCTAATAAGATATAAGCAAAACCAAAAGAAGGAGGAAAAGGCCCCATAAAATCTATTCCCCAAACATCAAACAACTGAACTTCTAGAATACCTTTCAATGGTAACTCATGACGCCTTGAAATATTTCTCATACATTGGCACCGGTCACAAGTTTTCACCAAAGTGTAAGTATCACGAAAAATAGAAGGCCAATAGAACCCACTTTGAAGTACCTTAGCTGTTGTACAGGTGGCTCCAAAGTGTCCTCCATATGATGATGAATGGCAATGATGGAGGATGTCTTGCATCTCTTCTTCCGGCACACATCTTCTAATGATTTGATCAGGGCATCTTTTGAATAACAAAGGCTCATCCCAAAGATAATGATTCACATCATGCAAAAATTTCTTACGTTGATGGTAAGTAAGATCAGGTGGTAGAACTTTACAAGCTAGATAATTAACAATATCAGCATACCACGGAAACTTGATCTCACATGCAAACAACTGTACATCAGGGAATGCCTCTTGGACCACTGAATCTGGTCTTTCTTCCTCTTGCTCTAACCGAGAGAGATGGTCAGCCACTAAATTTTCACTTCCCTTCTTGTCTCGAATCTCCAAATCAAATTCTTGAAGAAGGAGGATCCAACGAATTAGCCTAGGCTTAGCATCCTTTTTGCCAAACAAATAGCGAAGTGCTGCATGATCAGTGAACACTATCACCTTTGTCCCAATGAGGTAAGACCGAAATTTGTCACAAGCAAATACCACAGCAAGCATCTCCTTCTCAGTTGTCGTATAATTCAACTGAGTTTCATTCAATGTCCGGCTTGCATAATAGATGGCTCTAAACAGCTTGTCTCGCCTTTGCCCCAACACTGCTCCAAT